>NC_047106.1:41844245-41876745 GCF_902500255.1 Thalassophryne amazonica
CGATCCGTTTAGAAATGAAATGGTCATTCAGCCTGTCGATGGCAGCTGCAAGCACGGCGCGCCCACAGCTGCTGAGGGCGTCCTTAAAGTGACAGTAACATCCCTTAATGTCTTTGAAGCCCATAAAATTTTCACCAAAAAACACCTGAATTTCTCGAATGGTGTCCACATGGATGTGCCTCACAGTTCTAAATCGGTCGCGGCCCGGGTTAACAACATCCGCCACCGGTGCTGTTGCCCAACAGGTGCCGGTGGAAATTGGGCTACTGCTGGGCGAAGACGATGAAGAAGAGGAGGAGAACGTTTCCACAAACAGCGGGAGAAGAGAAAACTAGAAGGTGGAAATGAGAGTAGGGACTTTGAATGTTGGTAGTATGACTGGTAAAGGGAGAGAGCTGGCTGATATGATGGAGAGGAGAAAGGTAGACATATTGTGTGTGCAAGAGACCAAGTGGAAGGGAAGTAAGAGCAGGAGCATCGGCGGTGGGTACAAGTTGTACCATCGTGAGGACAGGAAGAGAAATGGTGTTGGGGTCATTTTAAAGGAAGAGTATGTTAAACGTGTGTTGGAGGTTAAGCGAGTGTCTGACAGGGTGATGAGTGTGAAGTTGGAAATTGAAGGGGTGATGATGAATATCATCAGTGCATATGCCCCACAGGTAGATTGTGAGATGAAGGAGAAAGAAGATTTCTGGAGTGTGTTCGATGAGGTGGTGGAGAGTGTGCCCAAGCATGAAAGAGTGGTGATAGGAGCGGACCTCATGGGCCATGCTGGTGAAGGAACATAGGTGATGAAGAAGTAATGGGTAGATATGTATCAAGGATAGGAATAGGGAAGGACAAATGGTAGTTGATTTTGCAAAAAGGATGGAAATGGCTGTGGTGAATACATACTTTAAGAAAAGGGAGGAGCACAGGGTAACATATAGGAGTGGAGGAAGGTGCACACAGGTGGACTACATTCTTTATAGGAGATGCAAGCTAAAATAAATCAGAGACTGTAAGGTGTGGCAGGAGAGAGTATCATTAGACCGCATAGGATGGATGTTTGTAGGATGAATTTAGAGGTAAAGAAGAAGAAGAGAGTGAAAGCTCAACAAAGGATCAGATGGTGGAAGCTGAAGGAGGAAGACTGTTGTGTGAAATTTAGCGAGCAGGTGAGAGAAGCACTGGTTGGAGGGGAAGCAGTTTTGGACAACTGGAAAAGTAACTGCAGATGTGGTGAGGGAGACAGCTACGACAGTACTGGGTATGAAACCTGGACAGTGGAAGGAAGACAAGGAGACTTGGTGGTGGGAATGAGAGGACAAGGAAAACATAAGGAGAAATAGGTTGGCGAAAAAGTTTTGGGATAGTCGTAGAGATGAAGAAAGTAGACAGGAGTGCAAGGAGATGCGGTGTAGGCGAAAAGAGAAGTGGCAAAAGCGAAGGAAAAGGCATATTGCGAGCTGTACAAGAAGTTGAATAGTAAGGAAGGAGAAAAGGACTTGTGGCCAGACAAAGGGACAGAGCTGGAAAGGATGTGCAGCAGGTTAGGGTGGTAAAAGATGCAGATGGTAATGTGCTGACAAGTGAGGAGTGTGTGCTGAGAAGGTGGAGGGAATATATTGAAGAGCTGATGAATAAAGAAAATGAGCGAGAGAAAAGGCTGGATGATGTGGTGAGAGTAAATCAGGAAGTACAAGAGATTAGTAAGGAAGAAGTGAGGGCTGCTATGAAGAGGATGAAGAGTGGAAAGGCAGTTGGTCCAGATGACATTCCAGTGGAGGCATGGGAAAGTCTAGGAGAGATGGCAGAAGAGTTTCTAACCAGATTGTTTAATAAAATCTTGGAAAGTGAGAGGATGCCTGAGGAGTGGAGACGAAGTATGCTGGTTCCTATTTTCAAGAACAAGGTGATGTGCAGAGCTGCAGTACTACAGAGGCATAAAGTTGATCAGCCCACAGCATGAAGTTATGGGAAAGAGTAGTAGAAGCTTGGCTTAGAAAACAGGTGAAGATCTGTCAGCAGAATATGGTTTCATGCCGAGAAAGAGCACTACAGATGCAATGTTTGCTCTGAGAATACTGTTGGAGAAATACAGAGAAGGCCAGAAAGAGTTACATTGTGTGTTTGTGAACTTAGAAAAAACCTTATGATAGGGTGCCAAGAGAAGAGCTGTGGTATTGTATAAGGAAGTCTGGAGTGGCGAGAGTATGTTAGGGGTAGTGCAGAGACATGTCAGAGAATAGTGTGACAGCGGTGAGATGCGCAGTCAGAATGACAGACCCATTCAAGGTGAGGTGGGATTACACCAAGGGATCAGCTCTGAGTCCTTTCTTGTTTGCAGTGGTTATGGACAGGTTGACGATGAGATCAGACAGGAGTCCCCATGGACTATGGTGTTTGCAGATGACAGTGTGATCTGTAGTGAGAGTAGAGAGCAAGTTGAGTCTAGTCTGGAGAGGTGGAGATATGCTTTGGAGAGAAGGGGAATGAACGTCAGTAGAAGCAAGACTGAGTACATGTGTGTGAATGGGAGGGAGCCCAGTGGAATAGTGCAGTTACAAGGAGTAGAAGTGGTGAAAGTCTATATTGAACTTAATAGATGTTTTCAGTACATTTTCTGGTTATAAAAAAATTACGGTAAATCAGTTTTATTATTTTTAATGAAATGAAAGGCGAAATCCCCCAGTTCAGTTATAAAATAAATTACCGTAAATCAGTTTATTATTTTTAAATGAAATGAAAGCGAAATCCCCCAGTTCAAACACCCTTTTTAGTGTCGGACACGGGCTTTGTTTATTTGGGAGTAAAAATTATCCCTTCTGTTGACAGACTTGTTGAAGCTAACTATGACCCTATGACAGAGACAGTAACACTTATGACTAGATGGATGGAACTACCTATATCTTTGATTGGTTGTATTAATATTTTAATGTCTATCCTGCCTAATATCTTTACCTTTTCCAGTCAATTCCTCTATCCCCACCAACTTCTCTTTTTCAGACCTTAAGGAAACTGTTTTCAAAATTTATTTGGAATGACAAAAGGCCCAGACTCAGACTTTCCTTATTGTATCTTCCATATGATAGAGGGGGATTAAAATTACCTAACCTAACTTGGTGTTTTTGGGCTGCTCAAATCAGAGCTGCAATGTTCTACTTTGTTACAGACCAGACACCTGCATGGGTTTTATTGGAGTCTTCATCTGTCAACATTCCCTTAAATTTGTATTTTTACTCGGCCGATAAGAAGAAACTTATTAAAAAGACTACAAACCCATTTCTAAAGAATACAATAAAGATCTGGTATGAGGCTCAAGCATATTTGGGAGACTCACAACAACTGTCCCATTTTACCCCAATTTTTGGTAATGATAATTTCCCCCCTGGTCGGGCAGATCTGGGTTTTAAATTTTGGTTTAATCAAGGTATAATGAAGGTGTCTGATCTGTACAAGATGGTACCTTTATGTCTTTTGAGCAGTTAAAGAATCTTTTGGTATACCATCGAACACTTTTTCAAATACCTTCAAATAAGAGCTTATGTTGTGACCAAACAGGGGTCCAGCTTAAAAGCCCCTTTGTTATCCACTCTTGAAAGGATTATTATAAAGCATTCAAATGGAAGGGGTCAGGTGTCTGTATTATATAAACAATTTGTGGACAGTTATAATGAACAACATAGTCAATATTGGAGGCTTGGAAAAGTGACTTAAAGTGGATGTTCAGAGGACGATTGGTGCAGGATGTGCTCTTTAGCTCAAAATCAAACTATAATACCCATTCTAAACTTTTGCAATATAAGTGGCTAACTAGACAATATTACACCAGCTAAATTGCATTGCTTTAATCCAGATATTCCAGATACATGCATTAAATGTGGGGTTCAGAAGGGCTCTTTCTACCACTGTGTGTGGGAGTACCCCAAAATTGCTTTCTTTTGGAACAAATATTGAAAGTGTTAAGTCAGGTTGTTGGGAAATTGTACCGCTAGATCCTACTTTGTGCCTTCTTAATATCCTGATCAACTTGAATTTCCCGAAAAGACAAAAATGTTATTAACATTGGGTTTCTTGAGGCAACGCCTGCATTGCAAGAGCCTGGAAGGACCAAAATGTGTGGACTGTCACAGTGGTTGAGTGGACTAACATCAATATTGGCTTTGGAAAAAATCACCTACATGGAAAGAAACAAACTTGATACGTTTTGGGACATTTGGACAGCTTTCTACACATGCCTTGATACTTATGACCTTACTGAAGATAATGTAATGCTGAACAACTGTAATATACATTGATGTCAATATCTGCTGACCCCCCCTCCCCCTCTCCCCCCACTTTTTTTTTTTTTTGGCCTATATGACACTGTTGATTTGTGTTAACTTGTTGACAAAACAATAAAAATATGTTTAAAAAAAAGAAGTGGTGAAGTAGATGAGTTTAATATTTGGGGTCAACTGTTCAAGTAATGACAGTGTGGTAGAGAGATGAAGAGAGAGTGCAGGCAGGGTGGAGTGGGTGGAGAAGGTGGCAGGAGTGATTTGCGACCGAAGAATATCAGCACGAGTGAAGGGGAAAGTTTACAAGACCGTAGTGAGACCAGCTATGTTGTACGGCTTAGAGATGGTGGCACTAACAAAAACAGGACACAGCTGGAGGTGGCAGAGCTGAAGATGTGGAGATTCTCTTTGGAGTAACAAGAATGGCAAGATTAGGAATGAACATATCAGAGGGACCGCTCAGGTGGGACGTTTGGAGACAAGTCAAGAGGCGCGATTGAGATGGTTTGGACGTGCAGAGGGACCCAGGGTATCTAGGGAGAAGGATGCTGATGAGGAGCCACCAGGCAGGGAGAAGAGGGAGGCCAAAGAGGAGGTTTATGGATGAGTTGAAGGAGGACATGCAGGTGGTTGGTGTGACAGAGGAAGATACAGAGGACAGGGTGAGATGGAAACGAATGATCTGCTGTGTGACCCCTAACGGGAACAGCCGAAAGACAAAGAAGAAGAAGACATATATATATATATATATATATATATATATATATATATATATATATATATATTATATATATATATATATACACACACAGACATATATATATATATATATATATATCTATACATATTATATATATATATATATATAATATATACACACGAGGTCTATTAGAAAAGTATCCGACCTTATTATTTTTTTCAAAAACCATATGGATTTTAATCACGTGTGATTACATCAGACATGCTTGAACCCTCGTGGGCATGCAAGAGTTTTTTCACGCCTGTCGGTTACGTCATTCGCCTGTGGGCAGTCTTTGAGTGAGGAGTCGTCCAGCCGCTCGTCGATTTTTTTCATTGTTTAGGAATGGCTCAGAGATTGTTGCTTTGTTTGATAAAAATTTTTTTTAAGGCACAACTGAGTGGACACCATTCAATAAATTCAGCTGGTTTTCGGTAAAAATTTTAACGGCTGATGAGAGATTTTGGTCTGGTAGTGTCGCTTTAAGGACGGTCCACGGCGCCTGACGGCGATCTGCGCTTCGAGGCGGCAGCGTCTCGCCGTTTCAAGTTGAAAACTTCCACATTTCAGGCTCTGTTGACGCAGTAAGTCGTCAGAGAACAGAGAACTTTCAGAAGAAGTCGGCATGAGGAGTTTATTCGGACATTCCATTGTTAACGGTCATTTTGTAATGAAAGAACTGCAGGCAGAGTCGCATGTCGGGCTGGACCCGACCGCGGGGGGGCGCGGCAGGAAAAACACCTCCGTTGGAAATCTTAACGGGCAAGTTGGAACATGCCCAAGCTGTTAAACAATTTCTCAGTTACTCACTTGTTGAAAGCCATTAAAGCCGCCTGAATTCTACAAATGGTTTTCAACACGGAGGTGTTTTTCCTGTCGCGGCGCACACAGATTTGCCGAGTCGTCACGGAAATGACTCGGCGAATTTGCGCGTACGTCTTTCATTAAAAAATGTCCTTAAACAGTGGAATGTCCGCATAAATTCCTCATGCCGGCCTCTTCTGAATCTTCTCTGTTCTGTCACGATGTCCTGGGTGAATTAAGCCTTAAATTAGGATGTTTTCAGCTCGAAACAGGCCGACGACAGCGCCTGGAAGCGCTGCAGGACGTCCCCCCCCGTGGGAAGTCCTTACACCGACAGAAACACCCCATAATCTCTCAGCCGTTAAACTTTCACAGAAAACCAGCTTAATTTCTCGAATAGTGTCCACTCAGATATTCCTCACAGGTCCAGAAAAAATTTTGATAAAGCACGCGCGCCATCTCGAGCAGCGTGTGAAACAAAGGTATTCAGCCGAGAGGGCGGGACCACATCTCACTCAAGGCCTGCCCACAGGGAAATGACGTCACCGACACGCGTGAAAAAACTCACGCATGCGCACGAGGGTTCAAGCATGATTGGTGTAATCGCATGTCATTCAAATCCAGATAGTTAAAAAAAAAATAAAAGGGTCGGTTTATTATCTAAGAGACCTCGTATATATATATACGAGGTCTATTAGAAAAGAAACCGACCTTTTTATTTTTTCAAAAACTATATGGATTTGAATCACGTGTGATTGCGTCCACCCCCCTCGTCGGAATTGTCTGACTTTTTCCTGAGAGACTGGCGCTTTGCTTGATCAAAATTTTTTCAGAAACTGTGAGACACATCCAAGTGGACACCATTCAGAAATTCAGATGGTTTTCGGTGAAAATTTTAACGGCTGATGAGAGATTAAGGAGTGTTACTATCGCTTAAGGACAGCCCACGGCGCCGGACGGCGCGCCACGCCCCGAGCCGCCGTCTCAGCCTGTTTCGAGCTGAAAACTTCCAAATTTAAGTCTCTGTTGACCCAGGACATCGTGAGAGAACAGAGAAGTTTCAGGAGAGGTCGGGATCAGCAGTTTATCCGGACATTCCACTGTTAAAGGAGATTTTGTAATGAAAGACGTGATTCGTGAGACGTGACGGATTCGCGCGTCGGCACCCAGCCGCTCATCGCGCGCGCCACAGCAAAACACCTCCGTTGGAAGCATTACAGGACAAGTTTGAACATGCCCAGCTGTTAAACAATTTCTCGGATACTCACTCGACT
Source organism: Thalassophryne amazonica (assembly GCF_902500255.1). Taxonomy (NCBI): domain Eukaryota; kingdom Metazoa; phylum Chordata; class Actinopteri; order Batrachoidiformes; family Batrachoididae; genus Thalassophryne; species Thalassophryne amazonica. Next base: position 41,851,325 of record NC_047106.1, read on the forward strand.
GAAAGTCATCGAAAAAACCGCCTGAATCTTTCGAATGGTTATCAACACGAGGCGTTTTGCTGTGGCGCCGCGCCATGAGCGGCTGGGTGCCGACGCACGAATCCGTCCGCACGTCTTTCATTACAAAATCTCCTTTAACATGGAATGTCCAATAAACTGCTGATCCCGACCTCTCCTGAAACGTCTCTGTTCAAAGCGCCAGTCTATCAGAAGAAGTCAGACAAAGGAATTCCGACGAGGGGGGTGGCCATGCTCACTCAAAGCCTGCCCACAGGCGAATGACGCAACCGACAGGCGTGAAAAACTCACGCATGCACACAGGGTTCAAGCTTGTCTGACGCAATCACACGTGATTCAAATCCATATAGTTTTTGAAAAAAAAAAAATGGTTTCTTTTCTAATAGACCTCATATATATATATATATATATATATATATATATATATATATATAGTGAGGAAATAAGTATTTGAACACCATGCAGTTTTGCAAGTTCTCCCACTTACAATCATGGAGGGGTCTGAAATTTTCATCTTAGGTGCATGTCCACTGTGAGAGACATAATCTAAAAAAAAAAAAAAAATCCGGAAATCACAATGCATGATTTTTTAAATAATTTATTTGTATGTTACTGCTGCAAATAAGTATTTGAACACTTACCAACCAGCAATAATTCTGGCTCACACAGACCTGTTAATTTTTCTTTAAGCCCTCTTATTCTGCACTCTTTACCTGTATTAACTGCAGCTGTTTGAACTTGTTACCTGTATAAAAGACACCTATTCACACACTCAATCAATCACACTCCAACCTGTCCACCATAGCCAGGACCAAAGAGCTATCCAAGGACACCAGGGACAAAACTGTAGACCTGCACAAGGCTGGGATGGACTACAGGACAACAGGCAAGCAGCTTGAAGGAATTACGACGGGTGGGGTGGACCAGTGCTCACTCAAAGCCTGCCCACAGGCAATGACGCAACCGACAGGCGTGAAAAACTCACGCATGCGCACGAAGGTTCAAGCTTGGCTGATGTAATCGCACGTGATTCAAATCCATATAGTTTTTGAAAAAAATAAAAAGGTCCGATACTTTTCTCACAGACCTCGTATTATCAGAAGTCTATGTTCTGACAGCATATGAAAACGGAATCGCCCCTGCTTCTTCACATGATCTACACACAACGCAGTTACAGGGAGGGTGAAACGTCATGCTGTGTGTATTTTCCATGAGTTATTTATTGTTAATTTTTGTAATCAATTCAATTCAGCTTTGTGGTCCTATTATGCATGTGCATCGTGATACGTGGGCTGTCCGTAAAGTATCGGTCCTTTTTATTTTTTTTAAAACTATATGGATTTCATTCATATGTTTTTACGTCAGGCAAGTTTGAACCCTTGTGCGCATGCGTGAGTTTTTCCACGCCTGTCGGTGACGTTATTCGCCTTTGAGCACGCCTTGGGAAGGAGTGGTCCCGCCCCCTCGTCGGAATTTCATTGTCTGGAAATGGCGGAATGAAAAGGACTTTTTTTCCATCAGATTTTTTTCAGAAGCTGTTACAAATTGGCACCTGGAAACCATTCGGTGAAAATTTTGCAGGCTTCACAGAGAATAAGGACTGTTAACTGTCGCTTTAAGGACCCCTTTAAGGACGCTTGGCACGCCGCGCTCCGAGCTGCGACAACGCGGCACAAAACACCGTATCATTTCTAAACGGATAGCTCTGTGGATACGAGACGTCGTGTGCTCTTTCTCCGTTAATCACAAGAGCTGGACATCAGCCATTTTCCGGCAGATTTCACTTTTAACCAGAGATTTTGTCATGGAACGCCGCGCGGAGGCTTCGCGCGTCACGACCGATTCGCTTGATGAGCGAGACAAAGAACGCCTCCGTTTTGGCGTGTCAAAGGACAAGTTTAGACATGCCTATCTCGGCTTTCAATGCTTACCAGTCCAGTAAGTATCAGAGAAATTGTGGCGAGCTAGACATGTCCAAACTTGTCCAATGACATGCCAAAACGAGGTGTTCTTTGTCTCGCTCATCAAGTGATCGGTCGTGACGCGCGAAGCCTCCGCGCGGTGTTCCACGACAAAATCTCTAGTTAAAAGTGAAATCTGCTGGAAAATGGCTGATGTCCAGCTCTTGTGATTACCGGAGAAAGAGCACACGACGTCTCGTATCCACAGAGCTATCCGTTTAGAAATGATACGGTTGTGCCGCGTTGTCGCAGCTCAGAGCGCGGTGCGCCAAGCGTCCTTAAAGGGGTCCTTAAAGCGACAGTTAACAGTCCTTATTCTCTGTGAAGCCTGCAAAATTTTCACCGAATGGTTTCCAGGTGCCAGTTTCTAACAGCTTCTGAAAAAAATCTGATGGAAAAAAAAGTCCTTTTCATTCCGCCATTTCCAGACAATAAAATTCCGATGAGGGGGCGGGACCACTCCTTCCCAAGGCGTGCTCACAGGCGAATGACGTCACCGACAGGCGTGGAAAAACTCACGCATGCGCACGAGGGTTCAAACTTGCCTGACGTAAAACATATGATGAAATCCATATAGTTTTTAAAAAAAATAAAAAGGACCGATACTTGTACTGACGAGCCCACATACTTTCTGACTACTGCACATTTTCATAAAGATACACAGTGCTGTGTTTAGACATGTTTTACAGGTCTGAGGCTCAATGATTTCTGGTGAGAGATGAGATAAATGTGTTAGCTCGACACCCCCTGAGTTTAGACAAACACATCCACATGAGCAGAAGTAGCATCGTGATGTATCAATGTGGCTGTTGTAGCATAACAAGGACAACTGCATCTGGTGGAAACAACTGTTGACACTCCCAAAAGTGTGCTACTTTATGCCATATGCAAACTAGAATTGAGTGTTAATGTGTGAAAAACACAAAGATGGTTCTCAGGATTTTTAGAACAATGCAGAGTTATCATATGAGTCACAAGCAGATATTTTTGGACGGCATGGTCCATGTTAGGTCTGGTGAAAAGCAAATAATGCATTCCTCAGTAAGACCCACACTGCCTACAGTGACAATAGATTAATTTACAGAATCTTCACTGCATCAAGACCAGGACCATTCTGCTCTGAACCAGAGAACCCAACATAATCCCATCAGGCCTTCTGTGGGTTGCAGCTCCTAATGCTCCCATTACCACTGGGACCACTTTGGACTTTAGCTGCCACATCTGGAAGCTGTTCCAATTGTTCATTTATAGAACAGAATAGAGCCTTTACTGTCATTGCACATATATACATAAAATGAAACTTGTCCTCTATATTTAACCATCCTAATTACAGTTAGACACAATCCAACCACTAGGAAGCAGTGGACAGCCACTGGGGACCAACTCCAGATGTAGACGCTGCCTTGGTCAGGGGCAGACCCTAAATAAGCATGTTTTGATTGTGGGAGGAAACTGGAGGAAACCCACGCAGAAAGTTAACATGCAAACACAACATAGAAACCTTCTTGCTGTGAGGCAACAGTGCTAACCACTAAGCCACCGTGGTACTTCACCCTGGTACCTTCAATTTTCACATACACCTTCTTTCTGATGTCGCTGTCAGCTGGGATTGTCACATCTATCACAACTGCAGTCTTCTTTTCCTTGTCAAACACTACTATGTCTAGTTAACTGGCCAACAGCTGCTTGTCTGTCTGTATTTGAAGGCCCACGGGACCTTAGCCCTATTATTAACAACTCGCCATGTGATGTGTGTTCTTCTGGAAAACCTTCCGGTTATGTCACGGCAAATACAACATTACAGGCTCCATGGAAATACAATGTATGTCAAAGTTTGCAATACAAAAAAAAAAATCTTGGAACATCTTGAAAATCCCCGCCAAAGTTAACGTAAGACCATAGCACAACGATGGACTATTCCTGTTTAAACACAGGCATCCCCTGAAGCCACAAAGGTTTTCAAGCTTAGGCTTTTAACCAAGGCAAAAAAAAAATGGATTTGTTAAGGATGACATGCAAAATAATAAATTAATGAATAAATAAGTAAAAGACACAGGAGCAAGCTTCATGAAAAAAGAAAAAGTCCTCATATTTTGTTAATTAAAAAAAAAAAGCACTGGGATTGTAGCAAAACATTTAACCAATACATGATTTTGTACAAAAAGTCCCTAGAGATTATTCTCCATGTTTCTCAAACTCTGGTAGTTATGATTCCCTGAGTGTCACGACAAAAAAAGAAAAAAAAAAAAAAAGAAGACAAACACAGCTGTTTGCCTCACAGTCCAACAAAACTCTATGAGTTCTCCGGTCCGTGTGTTGAGCACCTGAAGACGAAGCACAGTTTCCCTTGACAGTTAGTATTTTTCCTCACTAATGAAAACAGATGCAATCGTAAAAAAATTCAAACTAAATAAAAGTTTTGGAGAGCCGCACAGATTTTTGTTAAAATTCATAATAACAGAGTGCAGAAGTGCTCCCTCTACAAAGATGCCTCCATCACTGAGCAAACTACTTTTTTATATTACACACACTTATTTTCTACATTGGAAACAAATGCTTCCGTATTTTTCACCGAAGAGCTCCAAGCAAATTTAAAGATGTACTTTAACAAGTCATACTCTAACCTTTTCGGTCACCTCATTCACATGCACAATGGCAATCTATCACCTGAAACGCATTCACAGTGAGGGAAACCACTTGCTCATTCTCACCCACGTTACAGATGTGAAAGCAAGTTTTCCAACCATAGAGAGATCCTCAGTTCACGCTCGGCTCACAGAGACAGGAAGAGAAACAGACTAGGCAGTGAGCAACACGCCTACGCAACACAATACTGTTTAGGCCCTTCAGACATGCACAGAGTATTTGTCCTTTAAAAGTTTACTCCAGTAACACTGTGGTGCATTTCAAGGCCAATGCCAAAAAGCATTAACATTTTCAGAACAATCCATAGCAGCATAAAAACATCTATTATTATGAATGATTGTGTGAACTTTAAACAAAAAGCCAACAGAAATGGGGACAGTGGATAGGGGACAGTGGGTGCCAAGCAGTACTATCTTTTATTTAAACTTGCTTAATCGACTAAGGTTAATCACCCAACTTATCCATCTAATCCCCATTTCACATCGATGGCTAAACTTGTAGATTAGCCGTTTTACAATTAGTCGATGATTTCATGGGCATAGCGGCTTCGTGAGTGCAGCTGCCAAGAAATGCTTCCAATGCACGAAAGTTTTATTTACTTCGTTGTCATGAACTAGCCAGCCTTTGTTTCGTTAACTGGCTTTATTAACATTTACGGACGCATATGAACTGCAGAATGACGTGCTTAAGCTCTTAACCTAGCAGTTTTTCATCTACACTTCCATCAGCCTTTTTGTGTACACAACACTGGTCAGCGTAACAGTGACACCCGTGGCTAATATGAGAACTGTCACAAACACATCACATGACAGTTGTCTGCTACATCCATGGCCAAAAGGAAGGAAGCTCTCCTTTTGGAGGAATACGAGTGGACGTAGGGGTGTGCTTGAGTGTTCCATCAAGTGGTGGTACACGATAGCTGCTATTTTTGAGGTAAGACACTGAAGTTTTGGTGTCTAAAATAGATTAGCCTCCTCTGTACCAGGCCAAAAACTTTAGTCAGGTAAGTAAGTGCTTAGCCGACTAAGTGTTTTGCGCAATGACTAACATCCAAAAATTAGTCAACTAAGTGATTTTATTGGACTAAACAAGATTGGACTGCTTTATGAAACCGGGTCAGATACAGAGACTCTGTCTTGGTCAGGGGCAGAGAAAGGAGCAGATCCTAAATGAGCAGACAAGATGTGTGATTGCAATATAAAAACGAACAGAAAAAAAAAGGAACATGGGAGGTGTGCTGGAATTCTAGAGGTATCACTTTTCTCACCCTGAGAAGATTATTTCAGGGTCCTAGAGACTAGATCTTCTAGGTCCTCAAACCTCAGATCACTAGAAACACAGGAAGTGATAAATGTGTTCTAACAAATAAGAGTAGCCAGTTTGCCAGGGCCAGTTGTCTTGACAGCGTGTTTTGCAGAGAATCTTGCCTGCATTAAATGACAACTGTTGAACTTCTGTTTCGCCTGTTTTACCAAAGTAATGTAAACATATACAAAAACAGGCACTGATGTCAACAACTGCAGCGACACGCTTCTCTGATATTGGTCTGTTCTAATGTCAGTTTGGCTCACAGTGACCTTCAGGCTGCAAATTAAAGCTTCTCCATCACAGACACAGAGCTAAAGTTGCAACTTCTTGGCACTTCTGCTTCATTACCCGAAGCCATCAAAATATGGTCATCAGGTATTGCGAAGGCTTTATGTCCGTCCGTCTGTTCATCCGTCTGTCTGTCTGGCTGTGCTCAGAATAAGTCCAGTCCTATTATTGCAAATCTGTAAATCAAACATATTTCTCATATATTATGCAAAAGCCAGCTAGACATACACACTTCTCAAACTGAAAACACTGTTTTTCTAACCTGCTAACACCTCTGGAATGACTTACAAGACACCCCATGGACGTGTGTGCACCCGCATCACACGCGGTCAAAGGTAACTTCCCGTCTTTTCAAAACCTCATGTATGTGCACAAGCATGCCCTCCTGCAGATACCGTTAAAAGGTACATGCTCTTATACGGTCGAGGGTATTTTAGTATTGTTATATTTTATGTTTTACACATAGCAGCCAGTTAAATATCACTAACTGCTGTCTGCTGACTCATATCATAAATCCTAAGGTTAATTTAATTTTTTTTATGCAAGCTCAGTTGACTTACAATATAGCATCCCATCATAATCATCCACAGATCCTTTAATTGCCACCCTGCTTCTACATGCTTCCCTGTAAAATATAAAACAGTATGACTGTTTGTAAGCCTATTCCCATGACAGAATCTTCAGTGCTATTTAAGACATCTGTAATTCCTGAAAAAGCAGAGACATTTCTCTAATATTTAACTTTGTAATCATTTTCTATAAATGATCAATGACTTCTCTGAGCAAATTAGTAAATTTGGGGGTGTATTTGGCATGTACAATACACAATACAGTACAGTACAGTACAGTACAGAACACATACAGGCTCACAAGGTCAAATAATTTTCATTTTGGCTCAGAAGTGTATCCTTAACACTGCAATACTTGTATTAATTTTATTTAATTTACTCATTATAATTCATTGTAGTCGTCATGGTTAAGATTCATATGTTTTGTTCGTCGTTATTCAGTTTCGCATGCAATTTTTATTCGATTTAATTACCTTCTGCCAAGAAAGTAATGACTTCACCGCTGTTTGTCTTTTTGTTGTCAGTTGGCAGGATAACCCAAAACTAACAAATGAATATTAATGACATTTGGTGAGTCGATAGATAATGTTCCAGGATATAAGTGATTCAGTTTTGGAAGCGATTCAGAATACATTCTGAGTCTTTAGCCTTTCAAGTGTTGTTACATATCATTGATTTAGACTATGAAATACCAGTACATAAGGGGAATCCTGATCCAAAATATCAATTGCCAAAATTACTGGACTTGATGTCAGAAAAAAAGCCAATCTGATTCTTCTGTTGCATATCTGAGTCATGTTATGGTCATGTTGTGTTTCCTTGACGGGAGTAAAAAATATTTTTTCACGGTCCAAGTTCACGTTTGTTAGATGGTCTGGTTAGCAAAGTACATTCAGACAAATGTCTTTGTCAACATTAACTTTATTAGTTGTTTTAAGACTGAAATGACTAAAATGGTATCAGACTGGTATTGGTAATGGCAGATACTGCAGGTTGCAGTGTCAGTATCGTATCTGGGATGAAAAAGTGGTATCATGGCACCTCTAGTCATAATTTCCTCAAGTCATAGGTCAGGTCAGGTCTTGGAGCATGCACTGCTGCAACACAGATCTGCCCTGGGTCCTTATAAGCTACTACCAAAGCAGGCCACTGGTTCATCTCACCTCCTGAAAGCAGTCATTTTTCAGTTGTAGCCAGGTGACATGTGGACACTCCCTTGGCCTTTTACAGTTGCTGGACTCCTCAGCACTGAGGCAGCCACGCTGGATCATGCTGATGTTACCTAACAATGTAAGTAGTATGCCAAGTCTGACTTTTTCTAAATAACGATTACTCAACCAGCTGAGGGTCCTCTGGAGAGACCTAGAACTGAAGACTGCCCTGCAGTTTTGCCCGGCCTTATCTCTTTTACTACCTTTACAATCTCACTTAAAGTGACTGATGTGGATCAGTCACCAGAACCCTGGCACCACAGTGCCAAAAGTGATGTGATTAAATTCATGTGTTTTCCTACCAACAGCCCAAAACTAAAGTATAGCAAAAGAAAATGGTAGTAAGACCAGCTATGCTATAACTTAGAGATGGTGGCAAAAATAAAAAGACAGGAGGCAGAGCTGCAGATGATGTAATTTTCTTTGGGAGTGACGAGGATGGACAGGAATGAACGTATCCCACAAAAGGTCTGTTGGATTTGCATAATTTAAATATGTACATCTGTTGCACATGATCCCAATGTGTCCAAATGTCATAATTTTATTATGTTTCCAACTGAGAAACATAAAATAACGTTATCTGAACACATTCTGATCATGTACAACAGATATATATTTTTTAAAGAGTGTCCTTTTTTGCATTACAGAGGGACAGCACAGGCAGGAAGGTTTGGAAACAAAGTCAGAGAGTCGATATTGAGATGGTTTGGAGATGTACAGAGGAGGGACCCAGTGTATATAAGAAGAAGGATGCTGAGGATGGAGCCACCATGCAGGAGGAGAAGAGGGAGGCCAAAGAGGAGGTTTATAGATGTGCTGAGGGAGGACATGCAGGTGGTTTGTGTGACAGAAGAAGGTACAGATGACAGAGTGAGATGAGAAAGGATTATTTGCTCTGACGACCCTCAACAGGAGCAACCAAAAGAAGTAGTAGTAATCTAAAACACAGAAAAGAGGCAAACCCTCATATGTATGAGTAACTGGAATTGACCTTTTTTTGCATTTTTCTTTGACACATAATTATTATTATGAAAACAGCTGATTTCAGCATATTTTCTGTCAAGTAAGGAATAAATTTATTAACTAATAATTCAGCCCAGCACCAGGTAATGGATATTGATGCACGTTGAGCTTTAATTGGATATTTGGTCAATATTACACAATCTATAAGCAGTTTTTTTAAAGCTGCTCAGTGGAACATCTGATAACAAATGAAAGCATGCACACATTTTACAGCGACAAATGAACTCCCTGTTCATCTCGAGCTGTTTATCAGCTGTCCAGATTTTACTCAAACTACAAATGGGCCCACCCATGTCAAAGGAAACAAGGACACACATGCACACGGGAAGCCTCTTTCAGCTAAGCACTTCTGTCACTGTGGGAAATCCCATGGGTCTGTGGCTTCTGACTGCATGCATCCTCACACGTCCTGTTTACAAATCTGACAACACACACGCACACACATTTGCAAAGAGGCACACAAGCCAAAACAGAGATGAACATATGAACAGGTGTGTATGCTCAAATAGAAACACAAAACCATAAATCTGTGCTGAAGCAGTAAAATAATTTGTCTTGTTTTCTGACTCACTTAAATGAAACAATATAAGTCTAAAAATAACAAGACTCTCAGATCTTAATTTTTGTCCCAAGTGAAAAGGTGAATCCCACAATTTCAAATACAGCACAGATTGAAAAATGTCAAATTTCTTCTTTAAGCAATGTATTTGTATGGCTTCAAAGTTCAAATTAAAGAGACAATTTATGACAATGTAATGTTTTCAACTTATTCTATAGTTGTTGCTTTTTTAAGTAAAGTCGTTTTGGGGTTTCACTGCTTAGCTCAGAGCTTATTAATTTATTGTCAACACTGGTACTGAACTAGTCAACAAATCTGAGGTGTTGTCTTGTTTAAATCTGGAAAACAATTCCTTTTTAGTTTAAAACAAATCTGTTACAATCCTAAATCTCAAACTGTAGTGACAACAGAAAATCATTGCAGTTCTAAATGCTGTTTCAAAATATAACACAATGCTAAAATACCCTCGTCCATATGAGCATAACAACAGGAAACAGAATGTGAAAATTTGACCTCTTAAAATAGGTCAAGGTTAGCCATCTTTGAACTTGTCCAAGGTCCATGTCCCAAGAATGTTCCCTGTGAATGTGAAGACCCTGGCAGTAATAGGATTGAACTTATGCTGAGCACAGACGGACGGACAGATGGACGCAAAGCCTTTACAATACCCGATGGCCATATTTTAGCCTCTGGCAATAAATAAATAAAAAGAGATCAGCTATGAGTGCAATGGGAGCTGCGGCTAATCTGCAAGTTCTACTCACAGCTAACAGACCCGATGGATGCAGATTGGCTGCTGATCAGCTCTGACAGATGTGACAGGGCTGGAAAGCTGCTCATCTAGAACCGGTGAACATAAGCTGCAACAACAAAAAATCTGTCTGTATCTCTCAAGTGTGAAATATATCTATGACTGTATGGACATGCATTTATTTAGTCATGATTGACAAAACACTCATAAAACAATTGATATATTATTAAATCATATCAATATATACAACATCTGTGCTGATTTTCTGCAGTACAGAAAAACTGGAATCAAAAACAAGAGAGTGAGCAAAGGAGACATGAAGGTTTCAGGAAGTGATGTGAAAATGTTTGTGTACCGTTAAGCTTTTACACGTTTGAGGTTTTTGTGACATCTAAATAAATAAATTCCAGCAATTTATATTAATATTTCTAAAATGATGCTCGTTAAACTCACAGTGAAAACTAATCTCTACATTGTGACTTATAATAAATAAAAATCTAAAAGCCAAAATGATGGTGTGAAAACACATGTAAACCATTGCTTTTACATCCAGTTTTCATCAGACAAGTCAGGGGATGGATACATGAACATTTCCAACACACTGATTATGTCTTGGACTTCATTTGCCTTAGTTAAAAAATACAGTGTGGTGCTGTATGGTAAATCGGTCCAGAGGTGGCAGTTCCTAAATACTGAGTGACTGTGCAAGAAGGTGACTAATGAGGAAAGCCACCAAGACAACATGACTACCCCTGCAGAAATTTTGCAGAGTGCAAGTTTTGCATTTTACTTCACCAGTTATCTATCCTACTTCATCATGAAATGGTTATAGAGAAGGATTTTCTTAAAAAGAACTGAAAGTTCATCCACAGTTTGCCAGAAGATGTAGAGATGCAAGCCTAGATTTGACATGTTTTGTTGTATGAAAATCCTTCTCTTCTCAACCCGACTAACAAGCTGTGAGTTGATTTCAGATGGAATTACTGTCACATTATTTGAGAGGTTTTTAAATTTGTAATATACTGTATTCGCATTTGGTGGACCCAGAGCCGAACATCATCCCACCCACTTTTTAAATTAAAGTTTATTAAATGCCCACCAAAAATAAATTGTTCTGTGACAATAGCTAGCTTTGTATAAGCCCCCAGTCACATGGTGGAGGAGCTACTATCAGATTGTTTTTGTTGTTTGTTTTTTTTGTCTGACAAAAGTCATTTTTACATCTGCAAAATGATTTCCTTGTCAGCTGGGATTACTTTAATTTCATATAATTTCCATCCATTTATTGAGGATCTATAGCTGTTTATGGCTCACCAATGGTGCAGATAATATATTACAGGTCTTTGGACTGTGTGAAACAGAATCACCAGGAGGAAATCCAAACAACAGACAGAAAGAACTCAGGTGGCTGGTGGTTTCAAACCAAAAACCTTCTCGCTGTAAAGCAGCAGTGTGAAGAACTGTGCCCTGTTTACTATCATTAGGTCAGTACATTTTTTTTCAATGTGTATTTAATGAGTCTGTATTAAACTGTTACAAAAGGATGCAATCATCATATGTAAGTCCCTTCGGCTGCTCCCTTGTTTTGTACTCAGGGTCGCCACAGCAAATCCAAGCCGGATCTGCATGTTGAATTGGCACAAGTTTTACGCCGGCTGACCTTCCTGACGCAACTCCACATTACATGGAGAAATGTGGTAGGGGTGATATTCGAACCTGGAACCTTCCGCACTGAAACCAAGTGCATTAACCACTTGGTCACCACCCCTACGATGCAATCATCATATAATATATGCAATACTACATGGATAATAAAAATTTCTGCCTGGCCAAAACGCTGACTAAACTTTAATTCCGCTATTTTTCTGAAAATGGATTTATAGTGTGTTGAATACTGTTTTTAATCAGGTAGGTTTTTCGAGGTGGGGCATAAGCTGCTTTTGTATTGCTGGATGATTTGGCAGAACTTTGTGTTTGTTCTCTGTGTTTCTATCTTGGGTCGGCATTGTGCTGTGTGCACCGGATGGGGATATAAACTTCCCTCCTAACAATAGCAGAAATGATCATCTCTTTCCTGTGTTACTGTACATTGTTCCAAAGAGACTCCAGTCAGCCAAGACAAAATGTGAGGTACTGTATACAGTTTACAACTAAAACAGATTTTAAATCAATATAAATCCCCAAAAAAGACAGTGTAGGGTTGACTCTGATGATAGCATATTTTGTGCTGAATTATGAGAATTTTAAATGTACAGTTTTTTAATCAAATTTATATTTGTTGCTCAAAAGAGAATCAATAATAGATACACTTCCAGGATAAAAGTTGTGGATGCATTCAAATGTGTCAAATCTGCATGGACGGCTGAGTTTAAGACTTACTAACCGTGAAGTTTAAAGGTAAAGGTAAAGGTAAAGCACATTTTAGATTAGTTTTAGATGTTGTGACATTTTTCATGATGAAATAAGATTCTAAACAGAAATTTATTTCTTACTGATGTGAATGAACCATGTGACTTAATGAGCATGATGTCAAAGCTGGAAATCAACCTATTTTGATTTTTAGAGGATTAACGGTATATTGACTGATGTACCAGAATTCTCAGGTCGGTTCCACACCAGGACAGGACAGGCTATTTTGGCTCAGCCCTCTTGCACACTACAATCACACCTGCTTTGTTTGCTGGATACTGTATATAAAATAATTATTTTGTAGAGGATTAATCATTTTCTGTCAGTTTGGATGTTGAAAACACCTCTAATTGCTCCTGGAATCACAGAGGAGGAGCACTTGTCCTCTCTCTGTCTCGTGCGCTGAGTTGGAGAACATATTGCAACAGCTTGGTAAAACAGTTGCATATTCATTCCTTTATAAGCAGCTGTAAAAGTATGTTTGTGATAGATTTGACATCTTGTTAAGGCCTGGTGCAAACTTTTGTATTTTTCAGGTGAAGCCAGACTTTTATCTGCTACAAAAACATACACAATAAGTGTGTTTAATCCTTTTGTGCTATGTTTTGTTGTAAACTGCTATGTCAATACCTGTTTCAAATTTCAGGGCAATCTGAGCATCGGTTCAAAAGATACACACTTCTGAACAACTAGAAAATCGTCATTTTTTAGCACTTTAGCGTGACATGCATTTTTTGATCAATGTAAAGGTCTCCACTTTAAAATAATGTGTAATAATTTGCCATGGGAAAGTGTGCTCAGATGCAGCCACGGCTGTTCTGATTCATTCACTACCACTTGTATGTTGATACTCCGTGTACATGTCAAACAGTGCCAACGTGACTCCATAGTGGCAAAAGAAGCCAGAAATACAAATTTTAGCCATTTCTGTCTGACAGCTTTGTGTACCTTTTGGTTCTAGGTATTGTATGTAATTTTAGCACTCCTAGCTCAGGTAGAGGGTACCTCTATTGCATTTTATGCCTAATTTCCCTGTATGCATGTCATATAGCTACTTGCTTGTATCCTTTTTTCTTGCTGTAAAAAAGTTGTCCCAACCCTAACACTAAGTTTATTGCTGCACCCAGTCTTGCTTAGGCATGCTACTAACACTTCTCTACAACAATATTTTTCCTTAACAGTAACTCAGTTTTTTACCACAAAAAGGGATGCCCCTGCCTTTTTGTATTTACAGCTAATATTGAAATTGGTTGCATGTCCCGACCCTAACATTCTGTCCCAACCCTTATGCCTTCTGTTTTGCACCCATGCTTACCACCTGCAGCTTTCTGGCTTTAAACCAATAGTTATTTTCACTGCTTACTAGTTATATGTGGCTTTGATTGTTCATTTCTCAAGATAGTTCTATTTGTAGATTGATTATATATGAATATTCAGAATGCATTTTTCAAGAGGCCACACAACTCCATATCTAAAAATATGGTACCTAATGGTAAATTCATGTTGTAATAGCCCTGTATGCATAGGAGCACCTGACAGTGGAGTCAGAGAATGCTGCAATGAAGCAGGATGTGTTCAAGCAATGTGATGAGGTGCCTTGTATACAAGGAAAGGAACTGTTAGGGTCGTAACTGTTAGGACACAATCTAGAAAAGCAAAGTTTGACCAGCAATGGTGTTTCATTTCAGAAGTATGGAGAAGCTCACAGTGAAGATACCATTCCCTAAACCTCAGACAAGGAGAAATGCTAGACAGTCAGTGTACAAAGCCCCACAGACTACTCCTGTCTCTGCTGGTGCAGCCAGGCAACGCAGATTTTGGCAAGCTCACAAGTCTGACGCAGTGCATGCACAAAAGAACCAGGAAAAATGCCTACAGTACAGAGCTCAACTGAAGAAGAAATGTAAGAACAACCCCAAATTGGTTGCAGAGATGAAGGAGGAGAGGCTGAATAAAGCTGCTTACAGAAAATGAAAGAAAGAAGAGGAAGTAGCTGCTAAAGTAGTTGAAGGAAAGCGCAAACCACGCCGATCCAACAGACCCATTTCCTCAAGCTCAGATGATGATTCCGATGATGGACGAGATGAAACCACAGTGCTGAGGTCTAAAGTGAAGACACTGCAGCAGAAACTCAGAAGACAGTGTTCAGAAGGCTCCCAGCTCCACAGATGCAGTTAAGAAGCGAGCTCAGAGAGCAAGCACGGCCATTCCACAGTCCCCAAACAAATTGGCAGAAACCATGAGCCACCTTCTGAAAAATGCAAGTCCTAACATTCTGCAGCCTTTTAAAGGAGACAGAAAAAGAGGGCAAAGACTGTTCACAGAAGAAATGTAGAGCAGCGACAGAGATGGAGATCTGCAATTGAGGACTTCATGAGAAGAGATGATGTAACACGCCAAATGCCAAAAAAGCGTGATGTTGTCACCATAGATGGTGTACAGGTTGCTAAACAACATCTTCTGATGCCAAAGAAACAGGCCTACATGATGTTTGTACAAGAGAACCCAACCTACCCTTACCGCTACACAACTTTCAGGAAGTCAATTCCTCGCTTCATCAAGAAGATGAACCTCAGTGATCGAAGAGTCTGTGTCTGCTTTGGTTTGTCATCACAAATGAAATATTCTCCTCTTTGGTGATTCTACAGTAGTAAGCTATTTGTAATATCAGCTAAGTTCCTCTCTGTTATGTAAAGAAATCAGACGTTAAACTATGCTTTTAGACAAGTCTCATCTAGTGTCCCGACCCTAACATTTCACAATAAATTGTAAGTGCTTTTCTAGCATCTAATATCTCAAAGACTAATAAATGTATCAATTAGAAATTTGAACTGTAAATTCAGTTTTGCATTAAGAACAACATATATGACCTGTTTATATCTTTGTTTAAGAAATGTTTCATTCAATGTTGTTTTCAAACTGTGCCAATCTTGGAGAAAAATGACTTTTTTAATAAATTCTCCACAATTTAGACAAACCTGTGGGCCAATATGGTATACTTGTATGTGATGCATTGCCAAATGTGTTAGAATAATGATTCAATATTACTTCTACAATGCTTAGAACTGAATTTAATCATACTCAATTTTACAGTTGTTCTTACTTATTTTCTATTGAAAACTTGAAAAAAATACATGTTGAAAGTCACTACTTAGCCTTGCTTTTGTTATTTTTGTTGTTGCTATATATACAGACTTCCTGTTGCAGCAAGGTTCCAGGCAAAAACAACACCTTTATTTTTTACCCTCTTGTCACGCTCTTATTTGCACCAGGCCTTATAATGGATCAGACGAGGCTCGCTCTGTGCGTGCTGATGCAATAACTTGCACTCAAGACAAGCATTTACGCAGAACGCGAGCATATAAAAGAGCGATTTTGCAGATATTAACGGACTAACACAAAGTTAAAAGTTGGATCATGGTGTAAAAATGACTGTGAGCCTCGGAAGAAATAAAGCCAGTGTCAGTGCCTTCTACAGCCACTGGGGTCATCAACTCTGAGGCACCTGCATGCTGGATCATGTCCAGGGAAACATACCACATGGCTAAATTATTGTAGGTGACGTAATTTACAATGCAAGTAATAGTACTCTTCTGAATCTTCCAAATTAACTGTTCGTTAAAGTCACTCCACTGATATCAGTCTTCACCTTGTGTCAGCTGTTCAGCACTGCCCAAGTCTCACAATCATACAGTAAGACAGGAAGCACCAGGACCCTAAAGACTTGGACGTTCATTCTACTGCATCGGTATCACCATACTTGTAATGGCAGAGTCCAGTGAACCAATCAAAACAAAGATCTTAGTTTTGACCCAGGACTCAGACTCCTAACTCAGCTTCCCAATAGCAGCAATCAACTCAACTCAATCTTTATTTCTAAAGCACATTTAAAACGACAGCAGTCGACCAAAGTGCTGTACATAATTTAAAAAATGGGCACCAAGTTACCCCCATTCGTAAATAAATTAAAAGTAACAATAAAATTGCAACAGGTAATAAAACAAATAATAGATGATGTAAAATAAAGATTAAAAAGTAGTAGGAAATAAGTTAATTTAATTTATTTAATTTACATAGCACCAAATCACAACAAAGCTGCCTCAAGGCGCACCGCATAAGTAAGGTCAAACCTTACCAACCCCTAGAGCAAGCACACAGGTGACAGTGGTAAGGAAAAACTCCCTCTGATGATATTGAGGAAGAAACCTCAAGCAAACCAGACTCAATGGGGTGACCCTCTGCTTGGGCCATGCTACTGACACACTAGACAAATATACAGGAAATTTTGGGAGTGCATGCTGGTGTCCAAGTGGACCCTGGAGGTAATCAATGAGATCACAGCACCTTCAGTGATGTCAGTAAACCTTTCCTCACCCACAAAGGCACAGTTCTCCACAACTCTACCCAATAACCAGTCCATAGAAACACTGAAAAGAGTGGGAGTAATGTGATTGGTCAAACCACACGTCCACCCAGCGAGTTCAAGGTGAATGCAACATAATTCAGCACCACAAACTGTGTTTTCATAAAATGTCAAACTGCTACATTGTTGAATCCTCTGTTTGAACAAATACGTGATCTCTATTGTGAAACACTACTTGATATTTTACAACTGTGTCAAACTTGGTTTATTTTTTCTTTGGCAATTCATTACAGAGCAAATATGAACTAAGTTAATCTTTGGCTCTGCACTTACTAAATGACTTCTGCTTCTGGGGGCTAGTTCTGACTCCAGGACACATTGGGAGAGCTGAAGATCTGTTCAATAATAAGTGAAAATTCAAGCTGTTGATAATTCAAGGTGAAAATGAACTCCTTTTGTCGACATCTTCAGGGAAATAATGAGCATCTTTCTCCACAAATCATGTCTGTGCTGTTTGTCTTCATTAATCTTAATGGGTCCTTGCTGGAGAAAAACAACACAGACACTCCTTCAGACAACTCATTCCATCAAAGATTTAGACTCCAGTTATTCACGCGTTGCACTTTCAGTGACGACCTCCTACCAGTTCCAGCAGACAGCATTCAGAACAACATTAGCATATACAGTATTTGTCAAATGTTTCGTCTTATTCTGGCTCTCATACCAGAACAGCACAAAGCCTAAAGAGCTTTTGCTGAAAAACGGCAAAACAGACCAGTAAACGCTCACCTTAAGGGCCCCTTCACACATAGTACGAATGTGGTTGACTTGCGCGTGAAGCAGGAATCATATGCAATATGTATAAAATCATAGTTGCTTCCAATGCCTCGTACACCTGTTGCTACAACTATTTGCGCACACCAGCGGCTGAAAGACAGAGTGTGCGCTGTGAGAGCCCATCAAACCCTCTTGTGGCAAGTGTCGGACAAATTCCTGGTGACACATACGAACATCTAACACCGCTCGCATGGCACTTAGAAAATGTGTGGCCATTTACACTGTTAACACGACAACAGACAGTAGGCAATCACTGTCTAGCTGGATGTGAAATTTGTCTAAGTGCCCCACAAATGTGCCTTTGCAAACAGTCACAGTGACAATGAGGCAGGGATTCCATGGCAGAGTGTCCCAAGGAAGATGGCATACTGCTAGGCTCAGAGTGGCCCTGTGGCCATGGTGGAACAATACCATGGTGTACAATTTTCTTACTAGGTACACACACACACACACACACAAGCTGTCAAAATAATGCATTAAGTACCGCTGCCAATGAAGTCGGGCGGAGGTTATGTTTTCACCCTGTTTGTTTGTTTGTGAGCAGCCTGTAACCCACAATTTTTCATAAATCATTATGAAATTTTTACAGAGGATTCATATCCTGATTGGCAAGAACTGATCTTGGAAAATAGGAAAAATCCCTATCCTTTAATTTAACACTGAACGAATATTCAGAAATTCATAACTCTGTCAAAGAAGATCAAATTTCCTTCATATCTGAGACCGCTATGTAGAATGGTATCCTTTGCTGACTGACAATTTAACATTGAAAATCCCATTTCACGTATATTTTACATTATATCTTAATCAAAAATATCCCAATCACTCTCATATTTGAAAGTGAAGTGCAGACTGCCACTCACTTCCGCCTGACAAAGTTTGATCTGGATCGGATCTAGATTGTGGATTTTGTAAACATTTTAATTTAATATTGAAAAGCCCATTTGGTTTACATTTTGCATATGCATATGCATATGCATTTTGCATATCACAAGAGCTGGACATCAGCCATTTTCCGGCAGATTTCACTTTTAACAAGGGATTTTGTCATGGAAAGCCGCGCGGATGCTTCGCGTTGGGACATGCCTATCTTGGCTTTCAATGCTTACCAGCCCAGTGAGTATAAGAGAAATTGTGGAGAGCTGGGCATGTCCCAACTTGTTCCCTGGCACTCCGAAACGGAGGTGTTCCTTTGTCTCGCTCGATCAGCTAATCGGTCCTGACGCGTGAATCCTCTGTGCGGCTTTCCATGACAAAATCTCTTGTTAAAAGTGAAATCTGCCGGAAAATGGCTGATGTCCAGCTCTTGTGATAACCAGAGAAATTGCTCATGATGGTCCCAGCTCCACACAGCCATCCGTTTAGAAATGATGTGGTGTTTTCTGCCTCTCGATGGCGGCTCGGAGCGCGGTGCGCCATTGTGGGGCGTCCTTAAAGCTGTAGTAACAGTCCTTATTCTCTGTGAAGCCCGTAAAATTTTCAGCGAAAGCCAGATAAATTTTTAGAATGGTTTCCAGCTGCTTGTCTCTAACAGTTTCTGAAAAAATTCTGATGGAAAAAAAGCCCAAATCATTATGCCATTTCCTGACAATGAAAATCCGACGAGGGGGCTGGACCACTCCTCCCACAAGGCGTGCTCACAGGCGAATGACGCAACCGACAGGCGTGGAAAAACTCACGCATGCGCACGAAGGTTCAAGCTTGGCTGACGTAAAAACATATGAATCAAATCCATATAGTTTTTGAAAAAAAATAAAAGGTACGATACTTTTCTCACAGACCTCGTATATCAATCACTCTCATTTTCTGTTAATGGATTTACCTACACCACTAAAAATGGATAGAGGTTCCAATTTTATGCCTGCTTGTCTATCTTCCAGTTATCAGTCGGAAACCAAGTGGCAAGAAGTAATGACAAATTGGGCATAGCAGAGATAACCAATGTTCTGTGAAAATTAACTGAAAAAGAAATCAGAAACTGAAAAAGTAAAAAAAACAAACCAACAAAACAAAACAAACAAAAAAAAGCAATGACAACACCACAAAAAAACTCTGATTCAAGTCCACGAGTTAAATACATACACCTACATTTGAGCACATCTGATTCATCTTATGAAAAGCCACTTCTGACAGGATTTTGACATTGAAAATTTTTTCCATGGTAAAAATTTGTGGAATTGGACACGAGTGTTGGTAGTGTTGGTTTGCACTCTATGAGCACAGTACTTAGATTAATTAATTACAGCACCTATAATGCGTCACATTTTTTAAATCTAAATTACTCACATATTGGACTTGGTTAGTAAATAAAGAGTGTTCTGGGGAGCAATAACTGGTTTGAATGAACAATATACAATAACTGGTTTGTTTGTTAATATGTTATACATATTAACATACAGTTTTATACACACACATACAATAAAACTTGTATATAATGGACAAAATCAGTTATATGTGTGTAATGGATTAGTTACAGCCAGGAGGTGCCAAATGATCTATGGGGAATCGGATCCCAGCACCAATTAGGCTTACGTGTTTCCTTGATTAAATATCTGACCTTGAATCGGGACCTGCCTCATTTAATGACCAGGCCAAAACTTCATCTAAAAAAATAAACGCCTGCTTTAAATACGTGTTGGGTATTATGTGCATTAAAAAGATTACATTTGGACGAATAACTTTTTTCTACGTTCGCTGTGGAGCGGTACCTTAAACTCCTAAAGCCTGATTTATGCTTCTCCAGCTCCTTGCCCATGCAATGATATAGATGTGCGCCTGACCCTCTTAAATTTCTCCCTTGTATCTTTATGCAATTTACAGTAGGAACAGCTGCTTTTTCTGGATTAATTCTTCACACAATCATCAACCTCCAAACTAACGCTATGCGTAATTTTCCTCCATGAACTGCAGGTGATTTGAGCATCTTTTTCTGACTTCGTGTTGTGAAGTTGGTCACATCAGACTTTTCTGCCAAATTTGATCCATGTTCAAAATGTAAAATATGATGAGAAAGAAAGGAGTGAAAGCGGGAAAGTAACATATCACAGCCCGTCATTGAGCAGGTGTTCTGGTTCGCAGCCCCGCAGAGGGCTCTGATTTAAAGCGGTTTGGTTTATCACACCCAGGGATATGTGTAAAACGTAGCACCATATTACAGTGCAAGCAGCATTTATCACTGGCCTTAAAGTATGCCCTGCCTCATGTATGAGGTCTCATGTATGAGCATGTTTTGAAAAAAATAAATGCCAGGCCGTTTAATCACAGAAATATGGTCCCCACTTTCCTTGAATCGGTGAGAGTCAGTGCTGCTGAACTTCATTTCGTACCTGTGTTACTGGACACATCCAGACTGTTCTGTCCAGTACATGAGAGGGGTTTTTAATAGAAATGCACTGTAATCAGACAAGACGTTTTGTCCGATGTGAGCAAATATCCGTTATACAAAATCCGGTATATATGGTGTTTATTACATGGAAAACCATACAAAAGTATTAGGACATTTACATTTGTCTGGTAAGTGTGAATATCTGGTTTATACGATGATATTTAGTGTTCAACATCTCCAAAATCCCACAATTCTGTTTTCATAGATATTCTTCTGATTTAACCATCATTTATGACTGGCAAGCCTTATTTAAGAAGAATGTGACATATGTAACAAAAATAACCCCATAATTAAAAGCTCCAGCCCCCCCACCCCAACACACACAAACACACTTACTTACTTACTTATGGCCCAGGATTACTGCTATTATTCCAAAATCAGTAGTGAAAATCACACACCCAACACCACATTAATTGTAATAACAATTTTGAAAATACACTTTGTAGTGTAGCAATAAATCGTGTTCAGTAGATTCATGATGCTCAATTTTGTAAAGTTCATTGATTGCACCTTTTATTTTTATACATTTTTGTAATTGTTTTTGTAATAAGAGAGAAATTTCTTTTATTTTTACATTTCTGACGTCCTCATATTTGAGCGCTGTATGACCCTTGTAATTTGAAGGGTGATATTTTCAAAAACAAATGATGCAAGTTTCATGCTAGATGCCCTTCCTGATGCAAGTCCAGTTTTACCAGGAGAAACACATAACCCCTGGTGTTCCAAAGAGCTCTCCAATCCAAATACTAACCAGGCCCCACAATGCTTAGCCATGGAGATCTGACAGGATGTTTTCTAGTCAAAAAGTCCACAAACCAAAAAGTCCACAGCCAAAAGGTCCACACCTAAAACATCCACATGTTCACATGGTTTGAATTTATAGAATAACATGGCATGCATGTTATATGCATATCTTAAATTTGAGATAGCTCTATCCACCTTATTCCTGAGGACGCTGCTGTAGCAGTGATTATGTTTGCTCTATTGTGATATCAGAATCCCCAAATAAATGATTTTGGCTGAATAATAAGTTTGTGTGTTTTATCTCAATGTCCTAAAGGTAAATATTTGAATAATTTCATCAAGAGACTTTTCACCAGGTGATACTAGGTGGCACCACCAATCAGTAACACTGTATTTTTTGAAAGTTGAAATTAGCCATTTTTTCAATGTGTGAGGGCAAGTACAGGAGTTACAGTTGTCTGTGTATTTTTTATGTGGGAAAATGCTTAGAGAACTAATACACACACACACACACACACACACACACACACACATATATATATATATACATATATACATATACGAGGTCTATTAGAAAAGAAACCAACCTTTTTATTTTTTTCAAAAACTATATGGATTTGAATCACGTGCGATTACATCAGACAAGCTTGAACCCTCGTGCGCATATATATATATATATATATATATATATATATATATATATATATATATAGAATAGAATAGAATAGAATAGAATAGAATAGAATTTATTTCAGCAACAACACAGCAGCATAAAGACAACATATCAAACAAATAAAAAAAACAAGACCAAATTAAAC
This sequence comes from Thalassophryne amazonica, assembly GCF_902500255.1. Lineage (NCBI taxonomy): Eukaryota > Metazoa > Chordata > Actinopteri > Batrachoidiformes > Batrachoididae > Thalassophryne > Thalassophryne amazonica. Next base: position 41,874,215 of record NC_047106.1, read on the forward strand.
ACCGTGTGCCTGAAAAGGGGGTGGGAAGAAGCAAAGCTTATAAATTACCCACCCCTCATACCCCATCCCAAAAGTCCAAGTCCAACATATAATTACACTTATGCTCACATTCCTATATATACAAATAAGCAAATTAAATACATACATCCACAAATGTATACATCTTTTTTTTTTTATGATTTTCTTTATATCCAGAAATTATTAATTTCTTATAATGTTTCTTAAAACAGACAAAAGAACTACATAATCTAATTTCCACAGGACATTTGTTCCAAATCTTCACCCCTTTAACTGAAACACAAAAACCCTTGACATTAGTACGTACGGGAGGCTTCTTAAAAACCATGCATCCTCGTAAACTGTATTCAGATTTCCTGATCTTGAACAGGCTCTGGACATAAAGTGGCAAGGCCTGGTTATTAGCTTTGTACAAAGTTTGTATGGTGATATAATCCACTAAATCTCTAAATTTCAGTAAATTTAAAGTCATAAACAGAGAATGCGTTGGCTCAAGATAAGGTTTATTACAGATGATTCCGATGGCATGTTTTTGTAAAAGAAATACATGATTGGTATTTGATTTGTAAGTATTACCCCAGAGTTCGATACAATATGTCATATATGGTACAATTAAAGAATAATATAATCTAAGTAGCCCATCCTGGGACAATATGTCCTTGACCCTGTACATGATAGCGATAGATTTTGACATTTTAAATTTTATATAATTTATATGAGGTTTCCAGCTGAGTTTATTGTCAATTATAACACCTAGAAATTTGTTCTCAGTTACTATCTGTATTTCCATATTGTTAATGGTTACACTTTTACATTTAGGCACAAATTTATTTCCAAAAATCATACATTTGGTTTTCCCAAGATGAAGTGACAATTTATTAGCATCAAACCAAGCCTTAAATTTATCCAGTTCGTTTACCACCGTGTCAAGAAGCTGTTCAAGATTATCACCACTGCAAAATACAGTTGTGTCATCTGCAAAAAGAACACACCTCAGTACCCGTGACACATAACATATATCATTTATATATAAAATAAATAACAAAGGACCTAAGACCAAACCCTGGGGCACCCCACACATAATTTCCCGAAGTTCGGAATCAATGTTATTGTATTGAACATACTGATACCGACCATGTAAATAACTATTTATCCAGTCATATGCTAATCCTCTGATTCCATATTTCTGTAATTTAGTTAGCAATATTTCATGATTTACAGTGTCAAACGCTTTCTATAAATCAAAAAAAATACCTACTGTATATTGCTTGTTATCGACTGCAGTCGCTATATTTTCCACGAAATCCATCAATGCATGTGAAGTAGTCCTAGATTTTCTAAATCCATATTGTTCTTCACAGAGTATCTCATACTTTAGTAATTATCCAGTCTTTTTTCTAGTATTTTAGAAAATTGGGGTAAAAGTGAAATAGGTCTATAATTTGAAAAAGTGTGTTTGTCACCAGTTTTAAACAAAGGTATTACTTTGGCTATCTTCATCTGTGAAGGGAATTTACCAAAACTTAATGATATATTACAAATATAAGTGAAAGGTTTTACTATACAATCAATGATTTTTTTCAACAAAGCCATATCCAAATTATTGAAGTCCTTTGATTTCTTACTTTTAGAATTCTGCACCAGATCAATTATTTCTTTTTCATTTGTTCCACCAACAAACATTGACACAGATTTATTAAATGTTATCTTATTTTCAAAAGATTTAACGCTCAATGAATCAATATTACTGGCAAGATTTTTACCTACATTGACAAAATATTCATTAAAATGGTCAGCAATAGTCTCATTATCTTCTATCACAGTATTATTGGAAAGAAAAAAAGAAGGATAATCTCTACCATTTTTGTTCTTTTTTATTACTTCATTTAAAATATTCCATGTATTTTTTATATTATTCTTATTTTTAACAAGTAAGTCACTATAATATCTTTTCTTACTAAATCTCATAATATGAATTAATTTATTCTTATATATTTTATATTTACTTTCAGCTTCCTTTGATCTCGATTTTATAAATTGTTTATACAGTAAGTTCTTCTTTTTACATGCCCTCTGAAGACCCTTGGTTATCCATGGTTTATTGCTGTATCGGTTAGTATATATCTTGTTAACAAGAGGACAGTGTTTATCGTATAACTTAGAAATGATAGAAATAAAACCATCATAAGATTCATCAACATCATCAACATAAACATCATTCCAATTCTGGCATAATAAATCCACCCTTAAATTATCAACAGTTATTGGTGTGACATTTCTACTCAATCTATTACAATCCTTTTGAAACACTCGATCATGTGATGCAAAAACAGTAAATACTGGCAGGTGATCACTAATATCATTTACCAGCAATCCCGCACTGAGATTACCAGATATGACATTAGTTAAAATATTGTCAATAAGGGTTGTTGAATTCACAGTTATTCTACTTGGATGACTGATGGTCGGAAATACTCCCAAACAATATAAAGAATTTATAAATGAAGTGGTTT
>NC_047106.1:41881745-41951745 GCF_902500255.1 Thalassophryne amazonica
ATGGTGTCCACATGGATGTGCCTCACAGTTTCTAAATCGGTCGCGGCCCGGGTTAACAACATCCGCCACCGGTGCTGTTGCCCAACAAGGTGCCGGTGGAAATTGGGCTACTGCTGGGCGAAGACGATGAAGAAGAGGAGGAGAACGTTTCCACAAACAGCGGGAGAAGAAGAAAACTAGAAGGGTGGAAATGAGAGTAGGGACTTTGAATGTTGGTAGTATGACTGGTAAAGGGAGAGAGCTGGCTGATATGATGGAGAGGAGAAAGGTAGACATATTGTGTGTGCAAGAGACCAAGTGGAAGGGAAGTAAGAGCAGGAGCATCGGCGGTGGGTACAAGTTGTACCATCGTGAGGACAGGAAGAGAAATGGTGTTGGGGTCATTTTAAAGGAAGAGTATGTTAAAAGTGTGTTGGAGGTTAAGCGAGTGTCTGACAGGGTGATGAGTGTGAAGTTGGAAATTGAAGGGGTGATGATGAATATCATCAGTGCATATGCCCCACAGGTAGATTGTGAGATGAAGGAGAAAGAAGATTTCTGGAGTGTGTTCGATGAGGTGGTGGAGAGTGTGCCCAAGCATGAAAGAGTGGTGATAGGAGCGGACCTCAATGGCCATGCTGGTGAAGGGAACAGAGGTGATGAAGAAGTAATGGGTAGATATGGTATCAAGGATAGGAATAGGGAAGGACAAATGGTAGTTGATTTTGCAAAAAGGATGGAAATGGCTGTGGTGAATACATACTTTAAGAAAAGGGAGGAGCACAGGGTAACATATAGGAGTGGAGGAAGGTGCACACAGGTGGACTACATTCTTTATAGGAGATGCAAGCTAAAATAAATCAGAGACTGTAAGGTGGTGGCAGGAGAGAGTATCATTAGACAGCATAGGATGGATGTTTGTAGGATGAATTTAGAGGTAAAGAAGAAGAAGAGAGTGAAAGCTCAACAAAGGATCAGATGGTGGAAGCTGAAGGAGGAAGACTGTTGTGTGAAATTTAGCGAGCAGGTGAGAGAAGCACTGGTTGGAGGGGAAGCAGTTTTGGACAACTGGAAAAGTACTGCAGATGTGGTGAGGGAGACAGCTACGACAGTACTGGGTATGAAACCTGGACAGTGGAAGGAAGACAAGGAGACTTGGTGGTGGAATGAAGAGGACAAGGAAAACATAAGGAGAAAGAGGTTGGCGAAAAAGTTTTGGGATAGTCGTAGAGATGAAGAAAGTAGACAGGAGTGCAAGGAGATGCGGTGTAAGGCGAAAAGAGAAGTGGCAAAAGCGAAGGAAAAGGCATATTGCGAGCTGTACAAGAAGTTGAATAGTAAGGAAGGAGAAAAGGACTTGTGGCCAGACAAAGGGACAGAGCTGGAAAGGATGTGCAGCAGGTTAGGGTGGTAAAAGATGCAGATGGTAATGTGCTGACAAGTGAGGAGTGTGTGCTGAGAAGGTGGAGGGAATATATTGAAGAGCTGATGAATAAAGAAAATGAGCGAGAGAAAAGGCTGGATGATGTGGTGAGAGTAAATCAGGAAGTACAAGAGATTAGTAAGGAAGAAGTGAGGGCTGCTATGAAGAGGATGAAGAGTGGAAAGGCAGTTGGTCCAGATGACATTCCAGTGGAGGCATGGAAATGTCTAGGAGAGATGGCAGAAGAGTTTCTAACCAGATTGTTTAATAAAATCTTGGAAAGTGAGAGGATGCCTGAGGAGTGGAGACGAAGTATGCTGGTTCCTATTTTCAAGAACAAGGGTGATGTGCAGAGCTGCAGTAACTACAGAGGCATAAAGTTGATCAGCCACAGCATGAAGTTATGGGAAAGAGTAGTAGAAGCTTGGCTTAGAAAACAGGTGAAGATCTGTCAGCAGTAATATGGTTTCATGCCGAGAAAGAGCACTACAGATGCAATGTTTGCTCTGAGAATACTGTTGGAGAAATACAGAGAAGGCCAGAAAGAGTTACATTGTGTGTTTGTGAACTTAGAAAAACCTTATGATAGGGTGCCAAGAGAAGAGCTGTGGTATTGTATAAGGAAGTCTGGAGTGGCAGAGAAGTATGTTAGGGTAGTGCAGGACATGTACAAGAATAGTGTGACAGCGGTGAGATGCGCAGTCAGAATGACAGACCCATTCAAGGTGGAGGTGGGATTACACCAAGGATCAGCTCTGAGTCCTTTCTTGTTTGCAGTGGTTATGGACAGGTTGACGGATGAGATCAGACAGGAGTCCCCATGGACTATGGTGTTTGCAGATGACATTGTGATCTGTAGTGAGAGTAGAGAGCAAGTTGAGTCTAGTCTGGAGAGGTGGAGATATGCTTTGGAGAGAAGGGGAATGAACGTCAGTAGAAGCAAGACTGAGTACATGTGTGTGAATGGGAGGGAGCCCAGTGGAATAGTGCAGTTACAAGGAGTAGAAGTGGTGAAAGTCTATATTGAACTTAATAGATGTTTTCAGTACATTTTCTGGTTATAAAATAAATTACGGTAAATCAGTTTTATTATTTTTAAATGAAAATGAAAGGCGAAATCCCCCAGTTCAGTTATAAAATAAATTACCGTAAATCAGTTTTATTATTTTTAAATGAAAATGAAAGGCGAAATCCCCCAGTTCAAACACCCTTTTTAGTGTCGGACACGGGCTTTGTTTATTTGGGAGTAAAAATTATCCCTTCTGTTGACAGACTTGTTGAAGCTAACTATGACCCTATGACAGAGACAGTAACACAGCTTATGACTAGATGGATGGAACTACCTATATCTTTGATTGGTTGTATTAATATTTTAATGTCTATCCTGCCTAAATATCTTTACCTTTTCCAGTCAATTCCTCTATCCCCACCAACTTCTCTTTTTCAGACCTTAAGGAAACTGTTTTCAAAATTTATTTGGAATGACAAAAGGCCCAGACTCAGACTTTCCTTATTGTATCTTCCATATGATAGAGGGGGATTAAAATTACCTAACCTAACTTGGTGTTTTTGGGCTGCTCAAATCAGAGCTGCAATGTTCTACTTTGTTACAGACCAGACACCTGCATGGGTTTTATTCTAAAGAATACAATAAAGATCTGGTATGAGGCTCAAGCATATTTGGGAGACTCACAACAACTGTCCCATTTTACCCCAATTTTTGGTAATGATAATTTCCCCCCTGGTCGGGCAGATCTGGGTTTTAAATTTTGGTTTAATCAAGGTATAATGAAGGTGTCTGATCTGTACAAAGATGGTACCTTTATGTCTTTTGAGCAGTTAAAAGAATCTTTTGGTATACCATCGAAACACTTTTTCAAATACCTTCAAATAAGAGCTTATGTTGTGACCAAACAGGGGTCCAGCTTAAAAGCCCCTTTGTTATCCACTCTTGAAAGGATTATTATAAAGCATTCAAATGGAAGGGGTCAGGTGTCTGTATTATATAAACAATTTGTGGACAGTTATAATGAAACAACATAGTCAATATTGGAGGCTTGGAAAAGTGACTTAAAGTGGATGTGTCAGAGGACGATTGGTGCAGGATGTGCTCTTTAGCTCAAAATCAAACTATAAATACCCATTCTAAACTTTTGCAATATAAGTGGCTAACTAGACAATATATTACACCAGCTAAATTGCATTGCTTTAATCCAGATATTCCAGATACATGCATTAAATGTGGGGTTCAGAAGGGCTCTTTCTACCACTGTGTGTGGGAGTACCCCAAAATTGCTTTCTTTTGGAACAAAATATTGAAAGTGTTAAGTCAGGTTGTTGGGAAAATTGTACCGCTAGATCCTACTTTGTGCCTTCTTAATATCCTGATCAACTTGAATTTCCCGAAAAGACAAAAATGTTATTAAACATTGGGTTTCTTGAGGCAAAGCGCTGCATTGCAAGAGCCTGGAAGGACCAAAAAGTGTGTGGACTGTCACAGTGGTTGAGTGGACTAACATCAATATTGGCTTTGGAAAAAATCACCTACATGGAAAGAAACAAACTTGATACGTTTTGGGACATTTGGACAGCTTTCTACACATGCCTTGATACTTATGACCTTACTGAAGATAATGTAAATGCTGAACAACTGTAATATACATTGATGTCAATATCTGCTGACCCCCCCTCCCCCTCTCCCCCCACTTTTTTTTTTTTTGGCCTATATGACACTGTTGATTTGTGTTAACTTGTTGACAAAACAATAAAAATATGTTTAAAAAAAAAGAAGTGGTGAAAGTAGATGAGTTTAAATATTTGGGGTCAACTGTTCAAAGTAATGGACAGTGTGGTAGAGAGATGAAGAAGAGAGTGCAGGCAGGGTGGAGTGGGTGGAGAAGGTGGCAGGAGTGATTTGCGACCGAAGAATATCAGCAAGAGTGAAGGGGAAAGTTTACAAGACAGTAGTGAGACCAGCTATGTTGTACGGCTTAGAGATGGTGGCACTAACAAAAAGACAGGAGACACAGCTGGAGGTGGCAGAGCTGAAGATGTGGAGATTCTCTTTGGGAGTAACAAGAATGGACAAGATTAGGAATGAACATATCAGAGGGACAGCTCAGGTGGGACGGTTTGGAGACAAAGTCAGAGAGGCGCGATTGAGATGGTTTGGACGTGCAGAGGAGGGACCCAGGGTATATAGGGAGAAGGATGCTGAGGATGGAGCCACCAGGCAGGAGGAGAAGAGGGAGGCCAAAGAGGAGGTTTATGGATGAGTTGAAGGAGGACATGCAGGTGGTTGGTGTGACAGAGGAAGATACAGAGGACAGGGTGAGATGGAAACGAATGATCTGCTGTGGTGACCCCTAACGGGAACAGCCGAAAGACAAAGAAGAAGAAGACATATATATATATATATATATATATATATATATATATATATATATATATATATATATATATATATATATATATGTATATACACACACACAGACATATATATATATATATATATATATATATATACATACATATAATATATATATATATATATATATATATATACACGAGGTCTATTAGAAAAGTATCCGACCTTATTATTTTTTTCAAAAACCATATGGATTTGAATCACGTGTGATTACATCAGACATGCTTGAACCCTCGTGGGCATGCAAGAGTTTTTTCACGCCTGTCGGTTACGTCATTCGCCTGTGGGCAGTCTTTGAGTGAGGAGTCGTCCACCCGCTCGTCGATTTTTTTCATTGTTTAGGAATGGCTCAGAGACTGTTGCTTTGTTTGATAAAAATTTTTTCAAAACTGTAAGGCACAACTGAGTGGACACCATTCAATAAATTCAGCTGGTTTTCGGTAAAAATTTAACGGCTGATGAGAGATTTGGTCTGGTAGTGTCGCTTTAAGGACGGTCCACGGCGCCTGACGGCGATCTGCGCTTCGAGGCGGCAGCGTCTCGCCGTTTCAAGTTGAAAACTTCCACATTTCAGGCTCTGTTGATGCAGTAAGTCGTCAGAGAACAGAGAACTTTCAGAAGAAGTCGGCATGAGGAGTTTATTCGGACATTCCATTGTTAACGGTCATTTTGTAATGAAAGAACGTGCAGGCAGAGTCGCATGTCGGGCTGGACCCGACCGCGGGGGGTCGCGGCAGGAAAAACACCTCCGTTGGAAATCTTAACGGGCAAGTTGGAACATGCCCAAGCTGTTAAACAATTTCTCAGTTACTCACTTGTTGAAAGCCATTAAAAGCCGCCTGAATTCTACAAATGGTTTTCAACACGGAGGTGTTTTTCCTGTCGCGGCGCACACAGATTTGCCGAGTCGTCACGGAAATGACTCGGCGAATTTGCGCGTACGTCTTTCATTAAAAAAATGTCCTTAAACAGTGGAATGTCCGCATAAATTCCTCATGCCGGCCTCTTCTGAATCTTCTCTGTTCTGTCACGATGTCCTGGGTGAATTAAGCCTTAAATTAGGATGTTTTCAGCTCGAAACAGGCCGACGACAGCGCCTGGAAGCGCTGCAGGACGTCCCACTCCGTGGGAAGTCCTTACACCGACAGAAACACCCCATAATCTCTCATCAGCCGTTAAACTTTTCACAGAAAACCAGCTTAATTTCTCGAATAGTGTCCACTCAGATATTCCTCACAGGTCCAGAAAAAATTTTGATAAAGCAACGCGCGCCATCTCGAGCAGCGTGTGAAACAAAGGAATTCAGCCGAGAGGGCGGGACCACATCTCACTCAAGGCCTGCCCACAGGGAAATGACGTCACCGACACGCGTGAAAAAACTCACGCATGCGCACGAGGGTTCAAGCATGATTGGTGTAATCGCATGTCATTCAAATCCATATAGTTAAAAAAAATAAATAAAAGGGTCGGTTTATTATCTAAGAGACCTCGTATATATATATACGAGGTCTATTAGAAAAGAAACCGACCTTTTTATTTTTTTCAAAAACTATATGGATTTGAATCACGTGTGATTGCGTCCACCCCCCTCGTCGGAATTGTCTGACTTTTTCCTGAGAGACTGGCGCTTTGCTTGATCAAAATTTTTTCAGAAACTGTGAGACACATCCAAGTGGACACCATTCAAGAAATTCAGATGGTTTTCGGTGAAAATTTTAACGGCTGATGAGAGATTAAGGAGTGTTACTATCGCTTTAAGGACAGCCCACGGCGCCGGACGGCGCGCCACGCCCCGAGCCGCCGTCTCAGCCTGTTTCGAGCTGAAAACTTCCAAATTTAAGTCTCTGTTGACCCAGGACATCGTGAGAGAACAGAGAAGTTTCAGGAGAGGTCGGGATCAGCAGTTTATCCGGACATTCCACTGTTAAAGGAGATTTTGTAATGAAAGACGTGATTCGTGAGACGTGACGGATTCGCGCGTCGGCACCCAGCCGCTCATCGCGCGACGCCACAGCAAAACACCTCCGTTGGAAGCATTACAGGACAAGTTTGAACATGCCCAGCTGTTAAACAATTTCTCGGATACTCACTCGACTGAAAGTCATCGAAAACCGCCTGAATCTTTCGAATGGTTATCAACACGGAGGCGTTTTGCTGTGGCGCCGCGCCATGAGCGGCTGGGTGCCGACGCACGAATCCGTCCGCACGTCTTTCATTACAAAATCTCCTTTAACAGTGGAATGTCCAGATAAACTGCTGATCCCGACCTCTCCTGAAACGTCTCTGTTCAAAGCGCCAGTCTATCAGGAAGAAGTCAGACAAAGGAATTCCGACGAGGGGGGTGGACCAGTGCTCACTCAAAGCCTGCCCACAGGCGAATGACGCAACCGACAGGCGTGAAAAACTCACGCATGCACACGAGGGTTCAAGCTTGTCTGACGCAATCACACGTGATTCAAATCCATATAGTTTTTGAAAAAAATAAAAATGGTTTCTTTTCTAATAGACCTCATATATATATATATATATATATATATATATATATATATATATATATAGTGAGGAAAATAAGTATTTGAACACCATGCAGTTTTGCAAGTTCTCCCACTTACAAATCATGGAGGGGTCTGAAATTTTCATCTTAGGTGCATGTCCACTGTGAGAGACATAATCTAAAAAAAAAAAAAAAAAATCCGGAAATCACAATGCATGATTTTTTAAATAATTTATTTGTATGTTACTGCTGCAAATAAGTATTTGAACACTTACCAACCAGCAATAATTCTGGCTCACACAGACCTGTTAATTTTTCTTTAAGCCCTCTTATTCTGCACTCTTTACCTGTATTAACTGCAGCTGTTTGAACTTGTTACCTGTATAAAAGACACCTATTCACACACTCAATCAATCACACTCCAACCTGTCCACCATAGCCAGGACCAAAGAGCTATCCAAGGACACCAGGGACAAAACTGTAGACCTGCACAAGGCTGGGATGGACTACAGGACAACAGGCAAGCAGCTTGGTAGAAGACAACAACTGTTATGATTATTTATTAGAAAGTGGAAGAAACACAAGATGACTGTCATTCTCCCTTGGTCTGGGATTCCATGCAAGATCACACTTTGTGGGGTAAGGATGATTCTGAGAAAGCTCAGAACTACACAGGAGGACCTGGTCAATGACCTGAAGAGAGCTGGGACCACAGTCACAAAGATTACATTAGTAACACATGATGCTGTCATGGTTTAAAATCCTGCAGGGCAGCAAGGTCCCCCTGCTCAAGCCAGCACATGTCCAGGCCCGTTTGAAGCTCACCAGTGACCATCTGGATGATCCAGAGGAGGCATGGGAGAAGGTCATGTGGTCAGATGAGCCCAGAATAGAGCTTTTTGGAATCAACTCCACTTACCATGTTTAGAGGATGAGAACAACCCCAAGAAAACCATCCCAACCGTGAAGCATGGGGGTGGAACCATCATACTCTGGAGGTGCTCTTCTGCAAAGGGGACAGGACGACTGCACCGTATTGAAGGGAGGATGGATGGGGTCATGTATTGTGAGATTTTGGCAAACAACCTCCTTCCCTCAGTAAGAGCACTGAAGATGGGTCACGGCTGGGTCTTCCAGCATGACAATGACCCCAAACCCACAGCCAGGGCAACTAAGGAGGGGCTCCGTAAGAAGCATTCAAGGTCCTGGAGTGGCCTGGCCAGTCTCCAGACCTGAACTCAATAGAAAATCTTTGGAGGGAGCTGAAACTCCAAACCTGAAAGATTTGGAGAAGATCTGTATGGAGGAGTGGACCAAAATCCCTGCTGCAGTGTGTGCAAACCTGGTGAAAAACTACAGGAAATGTCTGACCTCTGTAATTGCAAATAAAGGCTACTGTACCAAATATTAACACTGATTTTCACGGGTGTTCAAATACTTATTTGCAGCAGTTACATACAAATAAATTATTAAAATACTTATTTTCCTCTCTCTCTCTCTCTCTCTATATATATAAATTACTATAGTAGAGTGTGGACATTTTGGGTGTGGACTTTTTTGCCTGTGGATGCTCTGACCTGATTAGACAGGATCAGACTTACACAGAGCAGACTAGCTGTACTCGCAATTTTTTTTCAACAAATCTGTATATTAAAAGCCTATGCATTCCTGTGTATGGCTTCAATCACAGAGACATTTGCCGTTTGGTATGCTTATGTATTTTGGGTCAAGGATGAATGTCGCGAAAATGGAAAGTTGATAGGACTAATATTTTTGGAGAAATTTGGGATATTAGGGAACAACAGTGAACAATGGACAATGATATCACCATTAATCAGTCCTTGGTAATCAGACAAGCTCTGAACAAAGGAAATATCTCAACCTTGCCAGTTGTAAAACATGACATCATCATTTGCCAAATAATAAATACAATTATTCACAAAACCTTGTCATTTTAATTTCCTGCATTTTCAGTTAAGATTATAGAAACTTTGCATAATTTATTACCACCCCTGAAAAATGTCAGCTGTTATAAATAATAATGTTATAAACACTACCCAATCTAGAGCCCATGGATCCCCACGGGCAATGTGCTGGTTTTATATCCATTGTTGTATATGAACATGGTAATGTGCCATACAGCAGTGAAAGACCACCACCAGGAATTAAGTCATCAAGTCATCAAAATGAGAAACTTGATTGTAGTAATATGAAATATACAAGTTTCTGAGATAAATTCACATTTACCCTTTGCGCAAATTTAACACCATGTATAACCATATTTAATCAGGCATGTAATTAAATGTCTCATCAAATTTGTTTTCCTCCCCCAGTCATTTCATTCCAGTCATCCAGCAGGATTACAGCTGCTCAGCAGGAGCTCGATCCAAGATGGAGGAGCATTCCATCCCGCCTCAGTCAAGTGAATGCACAGGCAGACGGCACAATCTGGAGGATGCTGGCTGCTGGAGCCACTCCAGATCCTGTGTTGGCAAAGGTACTGCAGACACAGATGGCTCAGTCATCACCGAACACACACTTATACACACCAAAATCCCCAACAGAAGACGGCATATAAACACATGCACAAAATAACAGCAGTAAAACAAGTGCCAGGCACATTAACACACAGCCATCTAATATGTGAATAAAGACACACACACGCACAGCCCACACCAGAGTGGGCATGAGATTAAATACCACATCAAATCTGCTTTAACTCCTGATCCTTTCAACCCAGTCGTTCTTTTCTTTCAAAATGTGTGTGTGTGTAGATCTTGAATGTATTTTTGTTTGTGTATTTGTGTATGAGCACGTGTGTTCGGGTTACACAGCGATAGACAGGCGCCTTGATAGCAGGAAAAACCGAGGGACAAGGACACATTCCTCTGTTGTGACTCAAGGATTTGATTCAGCAATGCTGACTCTCACAAACAGAAAATGACATTTTCACCCCTTTATGGCGCTCACGCTGCAGATGTGGCATCTGCTCTCTGAATAGTTGATGAATTGGAAAAAAGTGTGAAAAAGAAAACACTTTTTTTTTTAATGTACTGGTGTACGCAGAGAGCACTGTACTGACTTCTATCTCCTGAGCAGGGAATACAAGTCAGGGTCAGAATAATAATGGGTATCAGGACTGACATCAGTGTGCTTAGACTGAACTCAACCCCATTTCAAAAAGCTACTGTTTAATGCTGATATGTTATCATAAATATGTGAAAGGCAGCTTGGTAATGGACTGACTTGGAAAATAAAGAAACTACTCCATATCTATCAAATCTCACACGAACCAAACTTCTCATTTTCAATTGGTTACCGTGAGAAAAGAAACTCATGGTCAGAGGTGGTGCTGCTTTCCAGGGTTTTGCATGTTGCGCAGTTAGACTTGGCCATTAAGATGTGCTGCTTTTCATAGGTGATGGCACCTATGGGGACTGCTGTGTGCCATGCAGGGCATTTTTATGTCAATGCCAAAGGCATTCATTGAGGCTTTTTGTGTCTTAATAATTTTTCTTTTAACTGCCATGTGTGCAAGCTCTAGTTGTGCGTTCTACGTACAAGATGTGCTACCGGGAGACACTCATCAGACATCTGAGTGAAACGCCCAGCTCTGTGAAGTTGGGTCTTGTGCAGCTTTGTGAATATACTAGCCATAAATGACTGTTTGCAGCATGTCTGTATGTGGGATCCTGTTTTGCCACTTTAGTTTCAGTAGCTTGCGAAGGCAGCAGAGATCAAGGGCGCAATTTAGAACTAGAAATTGGGGGGGACAAAATGCGAGACCCGCAGGGCCGAAGCCCATAGGCCGGGGGTCTGGGGGCCGCTTTAGGCCAACGGTTTCTAGATAAGCTCAGATGCATTCTGAGCATCCAGAACAGTAATTTTAATGTTTTGAGAAGACCATAAAGTGGACACCATTTGACTTTTTTTTTTAAATAATATTTATTTCATTCATTTAAAAGAAAAAAAAAAAACAACAGAAAAGCAGAAATAAAAAAACATTACAAGCCACTGAATGAAAAGGAGCAGATGGAAGAACAAGTTTTATATTTTCTTCCCCTTTTTTACAATACAATCTTGCAATATCAAGCATCACTTATGCAATTTGAAACTGTGGATATAAGTACTTTATTCTGAGAATAGCCAGCATTGATTTTATTAACATCCTGGTGTAAATAAGGTATCACCACATGTGTAGAACTCAAAAAGAATGAAAGGTTGAGTTTTCATTAAAAAAAAAACTGCAATGTGGTAAAATGTATTTCTAAATACGAAAGAACAGGCTCTTAATAATTATTAACTATCGCATACTATACTGTACATACTTTTCCTCAAGATTTGTTTTTTGCACAAGTTTGAAAAAACACCAGATCATAAGTTTAGGATAAATTACTTATGAATTTCATGAAAAAGTGGCACTAATGACAACACTCATACTGAACATAATTTCGCTTGCATAGACTGATTTCTGATTTCCTTTTCTAACTTTCAGAATTTAGTAAATTAGCATATGGTCCATTGATACTTATGTGTAGACACTAGTCCCTAGAGGCAACTGTTTTTGGTTTAAAATCTGGGCAAATGCAGTCCCAGATAATTCTGAATGTGACAAACAAGAAACAGGTGTAAACAAGTCAATGCTGCTAAAAATACAAACTTGCAGAAACAAAGATACTATTCTGACATGGTTTTTACACATAAGACTGACATGGTTTGCACATAAGACTGGCATAGTATGTTTCAAGTACACACATATATGTCAGAAGGTGGGGGAGACATACCATATTCTGTACCCCCCTGGTTGAAAAGGTGGGGGGGGGGGACATGTCCCCCCTATCCCCCACCAAATTGCACCCATGGCAGAAATGGAAGTGGTTAAACTCCTGTGCGTGCTGGTGGTAGACAGTCCAGGTCTCTGATATGTACAGGATGGAGGTAAGGACTAATGCGTCGTAAAGCTTGAGCTTGGTTGACATTCCCACACTGATGAACGCAGGCTTGCAAATTCAACAGTGGTTGTGGCTATTCTCAAGTCTGTTTCATCGTCAATATGCACGCAGCGAGAGAGTGTACTTGCAAGGTACATATCGTCACCTTCCTAAAATAATGGCCTAAGTCATGTTTTCATGTTTTTGTGAAAACACAAAAGCTTCAGTGGCTGAGTAGAGTTTCATTTTCCTGAAGCAGTCGCTGCTTCTGAAATGCTACATTTGATGTCAAATATAAGATATCTGACATCAAATGACATCTTATACGAGGTCTGTTAGAAAAGTATCGGACCTTTTTATTTTTTTCAAAAAACCTGATGGATTTGAATCACGTGTGCTTGCATGAGCCAACCTTGAACCTTCGTGCGCATGCGTGAACTTTTTCACGCCTGTCGATTTTGTCATTTCCTGGTAAGCAGCCTTTGTATGAGGACATGTGTAGTGCGCTCGGCGGATTTTCATTTCAAGGAAAAAGACGTAACGACTGGAGCAGCGCCGCATCAAATTTTGCCAGAAACTGGGCGACAGCCAGGTGGAAACCATTCGGATGATTCAGACGGCTTTCCGTGACTTTTCAGTCAAGTGACTATCCAAGAAATTGTGGAAGAGGTGGGCATGTCACAACATGTCCTCTTCAACTTCAACACGGAGGCGCTTTTGCGCCGCCGTCAGCAGCAGCATGAATTTCACCGCCACTCTTTTCATGGCCAAATCTTCTGTCACAGTGGAATGTACCGAAAAAGTGCTGATGTCCACCTCTTCCACAATTTCTTGGATAGTCACATGACGATCCCGCATCACCACAGCGTTCACTTTGGAAATGATCTGGTCATTTCAGCATGTTGATGGCCGACCGGAGCGTGGTTTGCTCTCCACCGTTGTGCGGACGTCTTTAAACCGGTTGTACCACTCCTTAATCTGTGTGATGTCCATTGCATCGTCACTGAAAGCCGTCTGAATCTTCCGAATGATTTCCACCTGTATGTCGCCCAGTTTCTGGCAAAATTTGAAGCGGCGCTGCTCCAGTCATTCCGTCTTTTTCCTTGAAATAAAAATCCACCAAGTGCACTACACATGTCCTCACACAAAGGCTGCTTACCAGGAAATAACACAATCAACAGGCGTGAAAAAGTTCACGCATGCGCACGAAGGTTCAAGGTTGGCTCATGAAAGCACACGTGATTCAAATCCATCAGGTTTTTGCAAAAAATAAAAAGGTGCAATACTTTTCTAACAAACCTCCTATTTGACATAAAATCTTTATCTTTCTTCATTATTTATAATAATGAAGAAATAACTAACTGGTCTGTGCCCAGAGTCCAATCCACTGTCCACTTCAACTGCTCCACATGACAAACACTGTGTTACAACTTTTTGAGGATTAACAAAAGGTCTTTATGCACCAAGAATGATGACTGATTGATAAAGCAGGGTTTCTTCTAATATTATATCAGTGCAGTGGGCTGCCCGTGCAAAATAAGACTCATCAGGGCAAAACCTTTCAGGAAGTGCAATGACGACCATTTAGTGAGGGTTGGTGTGACCCACTCTACCTGCCATTGCTACGGGTAGTAAAGATAAATGCTGCGCCTGCAAACTCATCTCCTTGAATGTCCTTTACAATATTAAGGGCCCCTTCACACATAGTGCAAACAGTAGTTGGCACAGCTAACCAAAAAGTTAGCTTCGATAACCGTTAATCCGCTAACTGAAAAGTTAACTTTTTGCACGGCTGACCAAAAAGTTAGCTTCGATAATCGTTAATCCGCTAACTGAAAAGTTAACTTTTATAAAGTTAACTTTATAAAAGTTAACACATGGGTATAACTTTTATACCCATGTGGTATCTGTTCCAGAAACCATCCTGTGCACTGGCAACATTTCCTGCATGTTCGTTTTGTGAAGTGTTTTGTAATTTTTGTCTGTAGCATGGCCCAAGCAGAGGGTTACCCCTTTGAGTCTGGTCCTCTTGAGGTTTCTTCCTCAGAGGGTGTTTTTCCTTACCACTGTTGCTCTGGGGGTTGGTAAGTTTAGACCTTACTTGTGTGAAGCGCCTTGAGGCAACCTTGTTGTGTTTTGGAGCTATATAAATGACAATAATTTGAAATTGAAATAAAGCTAAACTGATAAATCCTTAAAAAATTTACCAGAAGTTACAGATAGCTAAGCCGATAACTTTCAGTACTAACTTCAGTACACGGCAGCTACTGACACAACAAGTCAGTGCTTCTGTCTCAGATCAGCCTTCTCTCAGCAAAAGAGACATGGTGCTCAAAGAGAAAGCAGAGGGGGAAAAAAGATAATTTCTCTTCACACCATACAGACCTGCCAGTCATTTCGCTGGAGTATTTCACAGGCAGACAGTTTTGACTTACAGTTATAATTTTAAACAAATTAATTCCGGACAACTTATTGAAATGAGCAAGTCTGTCATTTTACAAAGTGAAAATATCAACTATATGTTTTAGTTTTAAACTAATGCACTAATTTTGAAGGTTTTAGCATTTAGACACACATGCTGCATTGCATTATGGATACATTAGTTTCCTGACGTCAGTGGTTGGCTGGTCAGTATAACACACAGTTACTGAAACATGTGGTGGGTTTTACAAATAAATCT
Source organism: Thalassophryne amazonica (assembly GCF_902500255.1). Taxonomy (NCBI): domain Eukaryota; kingdom Metazoa; phylum Chordata; class Actinopteri; order Batrachoidiformes; family Batrachoididae; genus Thalassophryne; species Thalassophryne amazonica. The sequence continues at coordinate 41,896,680 of NC_047106.1, forward strand.
GTATTTGTAAATATGTAATTTTTTTCATTTGTAAAAAAAAAAAAAAGGCAATTTAAAAATTGAAAATTCTGTTTGTTAAGTCCTTCATCACTTTTAGCGAATGTGTGACTGCTCACACTGCCATGAACACTGCGATCTGCAGTAGGTGGCAGAGTGGCACTCAGAGGCCTTTAGGGGAAGATAGCAAAAGGAAAGCAATGAAAAGTTTTGCTATCTCTTTGTCACCAGACACAGGCAGCTAAAGAATAAAAATTATGAAATAAAAAACACCTTCACTAAAAGTTTTCAAATTGCCTTTTTGTTAACTGGTCTAAGTTATCTGAAAAGCTAATCTGCTAATGAAAAAGTTAGCTTTGATAATTAGCAGATTAGCAGACTGTGCCCACACTAACTCAGGGTGATTCATGTCGGAACAGCTTGTATGAGCGAACCACAAAACATCGCGCCAATGGGCAGGCATGCACAATGCCGCTGCAACGGTTCGTGCACGCAGGAAAACAGTGCCAGCAGCTGCACAATGTGATTACACATCGCAGCTGCTGTGAAAATAAAAAAATAAAAATTATATGCCACCCCCGGGACTCAAACCTGCACTTTCCAAAGCTCTGATTGCCAATCAGAAACCTTACCACTGAGCTACCATCGCTATCCTGTGAAAGGTGTGGGAAACTGCCCGATATCAGGAAAGACATGAACGTATAAAAAAATAAAACCACACACTATATAAAAACACCGCATTTTATTGAATCCTTCTTATCAAGCGGACAATACAAATATGATCCATCTGTTCACCTGCAGATGACCCATGGTCACAGACGTACAGTCATGAATGGAGCAGTGCGCTCATCTCATGTCCACATCTGCTGGCGCGTGTCCAGCCAACCCCGCTTGCTGTCCTGCCTGACATGCATGTCTGGTGGACGGCGCACCACAGGACAGACACTGCGTTATGTTGAACACTGCATTTAATCTATTATTAGACTCAATTGGCTTTGCTCAAAATGTAAATGAGTCCACCCACCACTTTAATCATACTTTAGATCTTGTTTTGACTTATGGTATGGAAATTGAAGACTTAGCAGTATTCCCTGAAAACCCCCTTCTGTCTGATCATTTCTTAATAACATTTACAGTTACTTTAATGGACTACCCAGCAGTGGGGAATAAGTTTCATTACAGTAGAAGTCTTTCGGAAAGCGCTGTAACTAGTGTTAAGGATATGATTCCTTCTTTGTTATGTTCTCCAATGCCATATACCAACACAGTGTAGAGTAGCTACCTAAACTCTGTGAGTGAAATAGATTATCTCGTCAATAGTTTTACATCCTCATTGAGCACAACTTTGGATGCTGTAGCTCCTCTGAAAAAGAGAGCCTTAAATCAGAAGTGCCTGACTCCGTGGTATAACTCACAAACTCGCAGCTTAAAGCAGATAACCCGTATTGGAGAGGAAATGGCGTCTCACTAATTTAGAAGATCTTCACTTAGCCTGGAAAGAGTCTGTTGCTCTATAAAAAAGCCCTCCGTAAAGCTAGGACATCTTACTACTCATCACTAATTGAAGAAAATAAGAACAACCCCAGGTTTCTTTTCAGCACTGTAGCCAGGCTGACAAAGAGTCAGAGCTCTATTGAGCCGAGTATTCCTTTAACTTTAACTAGTAATGACTTCATGACTTTCTTTGCTAATAAAATTTTAACTATTAGAGAAAAAATTACTCATAACCATCCCAAAGACGTATCGTTATCTTTGGCTGCTTTCAGTGATGCCGGTATTTGGTTAGACTCTTTCTCTCCGATTGTTCTGTCTGAGTTATTTTCATTAGTTACTTCATCCAAACCATCAACATGTCTACTAGACCCCATTCCTACCAGGCTGCTTAAGGAAGCCCTACCATTAATTAGTGCTTCAATCTTAAATATGATCAGTCTATCTTTATTAGTTGGCTATGTACCACAGGCTTTTAAGGTGGCAGTAATTAAACCATTACTTAAAAAGCCATCACTTGACCCAACTATCTTAGCTAATTATAGGCCAATCTCCATACTTCCTTTTCTCTCAAAATTCTTGAAAGGGTAGTTGTAAAACAGCTAATTGATCATCTGCAGAGGAATGGTCTATTTGAAGAGTTTCAGTCAGGTTTCAGAATTCATCATAGTACAGAAACAGCATTAGTGAAGGTTACAAATGATCTTCTTATGGCCTCAGACAGTGGACTCATCTCTGTGCTTGTCCTGTTAGACCTCAGTGCTGCTTTTGATACTGTTGACCATAAAATTTTATTACAGAGATTAGAGCATGCCATAGGTATTAAAGGCACTGCGCTGCGGTGGTTTGAATCATATTTATCTAATAGATTACAATTTGTTCATGTAAATGGGGAGTCTTCTTCACAGACTAAGGTTAATTATGGAGTTCCACAAGGTTCTGTGCTAGGACCAATTTTATTCACTTTATATATGCTTCCCTTAGGCAGTATTATTAGAAAGCATTGCTTAAATTTTCATTGTTACGCAGATGATGCCAAGATTTATCTATCCATGAAGCCAGAGGACACACACCAATTAGTTAAACTGCAGGAATGTCTTACAGACATAAAGACATGGATGACCTCTAATTTCCTGCCTTTAAATTCCGATAAAACTGAAGTTATTGTACTTGGCCCCACAAATCTTAGAAACATGGTGTCTAACCAGATCCTTACTCTAGATGGCATTACCCAGACCTCTAGTAATACTGTGAGAAATCTTGATGTCATTTTTGATCAGGATATGTCCTTCAATGCGCATATTAAGCAAATATGTAGGACTGCTTTTTGACATTTGCACAATATCTCCAAAATTAGAAAGGTCTTGTCTCAGAGTGATGCTGAAAAACTAATTCATGCATTTATTTCCTCTAGGCTGGACTATTGTAATTCATTATTATCAGGTTGTCCTAAAAGTTCCCTGAAAAGCCTTCAGTTAATTCAAAATGCTGCAGTTAGAGTACTGACAGGGACTAGGAGAGAGCATATTTCACCCATATTGGCCTCTCTTCATTGGCTCCCTGTTAATTCTAGAATAGAATTTAAAATTCTTCTTCTTACTTATAAGGTTTTGAATAATCAGGCCCCATCTTATCTTAGGGACCTTCTTAGTACCATATCACCCCAATAGAGCGCTTCGCTCTCAGACTGCAGACTTACTTGTAGTTCCTAGGGTTTTTAAAAGTAGAATGGGAGGCAGAGTCTTCAGCTTTCAGGCTCCTCTCCTGTGGAACCAGCTCCCAATTCGGATCAGGGAGACAGACACCCTCTCTACTTTTAAGATTAGGCTTAAAACTTTCCTTTTTGCTAAAGCTTACAGTTAGGGCTGGATCAGGTGACCCTGAACCATCCCTTAGTTATGCTGCTATAGACTTAGACTGCTGGGGGGTTCCCATCATGCACTGAGTGTTTCTTTCTCTTTTTGCTCTGTATGCACCACTCTGCGTTTAATCATTAGTGACTGATCTCTGCTCTCTTCCACAGCATGTCTTTTTCCTGATTCTCTCCCCTCAGCCCCAACCAGTCCCAGCAGAAGACTGCCCCTCCCTGAGCCTGTTTCTGCTGGAGGTTTCGTCCTGTTAAAAGGGAGTTTTTCCTTCCCACTGTCGCCAAGTGCTTGCTCATAGGGGGTCGTTTTGACCATTGGGGTTTCTCTGTAATTATTGTATGGCTTTTGCCTTGCAGTATAAAGTGCCTTGGGGCAACTGTTGTTGTGATTTGGCGCTATATAAATAAAATTGATTTGATTTATGTCCACGTGAGGACAACAAGCAGATACATGCTCGTCACAGTGGGCAGTTGTTAGTCCATGTCCATGCAAACACAGTACATGTTGTCCAGCGGTGATGTCCAGATCCACAAATCTCCACAGCCGCTTCTGTTGGCAGCCACACCTCCTGTCAGTTCAGAGCACAGACCAACGTGTCACTGTTTGTTTGGAAAGCCACACTCGTGGGGCACTTAGACAAATTTCACTGCCAGCTCGACAGTGATTGTCTGCTGACTGTTTTCATGTTACCAGTTCGAATGGCCACACATTTTCTAAGTGCCAAGTGAGCAGTGTTAGATGTTCTTGTGTGTCAGCTGGAATTTGGCCGACACCTGCCAAAAGAAAAAGAGAAAACAGCTATCATAACAAAACATGACAGCTCAAGAAGCGAAGAACAACTGTGATGTAATGAACTCATTTAGTGTGGTGAATGTCAAAGTCTGCTCAATTTCCATGACCTGAATAAAATATTTATAACGCTATCCGATCAGACTATAACAGAAGGTTTGTGAAGCCCCATTAAGCAGCGGTTACAAAAGAAGATGTAGATCAGCCCATGTCAGGAAGACGTCAAGTTCTCATGACTTCAATTCAGCTGTGAAAATAGAGAACCATTCTCTCCCACAGATGACACTGCAGCCTGAATGCAACAATTTACCAAGTATTGCTTATCTCTTAGCAATTTTTAGAAACTAGAACTACTACAATTACCCATTCATTTCTCAGTTGTTTTCTTTTGATGTCTAGCAATGTTGTGCTAGACTGTTGTCAAGATAGGCCAACTTCCATTGTCATGCATTTGTAACAGGAAGTCCATCCTCTATTTCTCAGGTAGGTTTAGGCCCATCAAGCTCATTTTAATAATGTAAGCTTCTGAGGCCCTCTAGAATCTGTGTGCAAAGTTTGGTGTTGATCAGATCAACCATCTGGGTTGCATTTCAAAAACTCAGTTTTACATATTTTGCTAATTTGTGAATAAACTTTCTTAGCACAAATGGACAGGGGCTAACTCATGAGATTCACATCGAGCCAGTGAATGCATCCATATAAGGCACTGAAAAGTGTGATGTACAGTTTGGGAGTTAAAGGCCAAAATGCAGATGTGCTGTTGTAGTGCACCCTATAGGCAGATTTATTTCACTTTTTATGTCCAAATTGCATGCAGGATTTTGTATCAGGTCTGAAAAAGTCACCCCTGCAGCTTCTATGGTCTAGGCTGCAGTATTGAATTTATTTGGTGGGGGGGGGCGTTGGAGCGAAAACATTAGGTTGTGTCCAGTCCAGTAGCCCATTCGGGCTTGAACCCCTAATAAATGACAAAAGGATAAGGGGAAAGAAAAAACAGACACAGACAGGTTATTTATACTTTATTAGTGAGGAAATCAGACATTTTATTGAATTATTGGGGGTGGGCAGTCTACAAACATAATGTTTGGCAGAATTTGTTGAAACGCCCACCCCCATTTCAAGCAGAATTTTGCACGGAACACCCACGGTGCTCAGACAGGCAAATACACTAACTTGAAATGGTCCTTTTCATTTATCACACAGTGTCTATATTTCAGATGGAATTTTAATATGATGAATCTGCTGTACAATACCACTATATTTGATTATGTCTGTGACTTAACAATGGTTTAAAGAACACAATTTCTTAAATTCTTAAACCTAGGTAACTATTTAATTTCTAGCTGCCATCCCCCAGTCCTATCTTTTTACTCTCCTGAGTAAACACAATGAATTACTGTAACTTTAACTTTCAAAAACATATACAATCGTGTTAAAAACCCAACACTTTTCAGAGCTCGCTGAGTGAAAGAGAAAGAGTAAGTGGACATAACTAATTTGGGTTGTGATGTTTAAAAGTAGCATCACCAGCAATATGTTGTAAAGAATTTAAGTAACTAATCATATTACTAACTACATTATTCAATTTTAAGGTTTGGGAAAAATTGTGATTTGAGTTCATTTAGAGTTCTACTACAGGTGTCCTACTGATACCTAGGTATGTCCATTTCAACAATTTTTTTGAAAACAGAATTTCAATCATTTGTTCAAATTGAGTGGCCTGATTGTTAATAGTGTTTTAATATGACTAAAGTTGAAAAAGATCGGCTGCAGTCATGTGGCGCTGAGCCCACCTGATCAGGACAGTAATACTTTGCTCGGAGACTACTTGAGAACATCAGGAGCTTCGAGCCTGTTTCTCCAAGTACAACTGGAGATGTGTGAGGAAGGACATCTGGCGGAAAGGTTGCACCAGATCCTTTGGTAGATTTGATGAAATTGCCTTTTAATTTTTAAAAAACTACCTGATTCAGATTTTGCTAGTTTCATGCTGGATGCCATTCCTGGTGCAACTCCAGATCGACACAGAGAGGAAACCTAATGTACATGTTTTGATGGTGAGAGGAAACCCATTAAATCTATACATGAAGGTATTGTGCATTTTGTACCTGACCACCACAGGACCTTCTTGCTGTGACCACTGCTACTGCTACTGCTACTGCTAACCACTGCACAACCATGCCACGGTTTCACAGGGATATTCTCAATAGCAGGACAATACTGTTTCTTTTTTTTAAATTCTTTATTTTCAATTTTTGCAGAAAAATAAACATTTTCCAAGTAACATGTAACACAGAGGGTGTGCCGATGATGTAAATACAAGATTACCATAAATACAAAAAATGAAATACAATCTCTGAGAAGTTATAAAATCTGGTCTAGTGGTTGTAATAAACTCAATCCACCGCTTCCATCGGTCTTCAAACTTGTCTCGTAATCTAATATTGAATGTTATTCTCTCTAGTTTGAAAATGTCATATATGATATTAAACCATTCATTTATTGATGGTATTTGTGGGTTTAACCACTTTCTAGTAATTGCTTTCCTAGCAGCCGCACTTCAAATCTGGAATATGTATTTACTTTTATATGATATATTGTCATCTAGCAAGGAACCTAGGTACAATGATGTAAATTGGAACAGTATGTCCATGTGAAACACTTTTTCAAAGATTTGATGAACATCAGTCCAAAATGGAACAATCAGAGGGCATGTCGAGAAGATGTGGCAATGGTTTGCTTTCTGTTCTCCGCATTGCCTCCAACAGGTTGTTGATTTGGTGAAGTGTTTTCCTTGTGTCGGTGTTTTGAAAAACCTAACCAAGTTTTTCCAACAAAACTCTCTCCAGATTGTTGAGCTGGTAGTTTTCGATTGTACCTCACAGATTGTTGTCCATTCCTCATCAGAGATATGTAAATTCCCCTCTTTTTCCCATTTTTGTTTCACATGACACTCAAGTCCTTTTGATTGACATAGTCATTTGTAGAGCCTTGAAATTGTCTTATGGTCATTATGTGAAGTGTAGGCATCAACAAACACTTTGATTAAAAGATTGTTTTGGAGTTTTTCTTTAGTATTCTTTAACATTTTTTCAATGTAGTTTCGAATTTGGAGAAATTTAAAAAAATCACTATTGTTTAAACCATAGATCGTTTTCAATGTGTGGAAATTGTTCACTTTCCCTTGATTTAACAAGGTACAATAAGCAGTTAACCCTTGTGAGGTCCATTCTTTAAATCTTGCATCTAACCTGCTGAGTGCAAAATCTTTATCATATCCACACCATTTCAATATTCCCACCACATCATTTAAATTATTGTATTGTACTGTCTTGTTCCATAATTTAATAGGTAAAGTAATAAATGGATTTTTCAAACAGTCTAATCTGTCCAATCTAATTTTTTCTCCTATTAGCTCTTGAATTGGATATCCGTTTGTTGATGCCTCTTCAATTTCTTTCCATTTAGCAAAGTAGTCAAGATTACATAAACACACAAGTGGTCTAAGTTGTGCAGTCACATAATAATCTTTGAGGGAAGGGAGCGCCACTCCCCCCCTACTCTTAGATAATTGTAAGTTTTTGTATTTGATTCTTGGTCTTTTGCCTTGCCAGACGTAACGTGAAATTAGTCTGTCCCACTCCTGGAATTGTTGGTCTGGTATCTCCACAGGAAGGGATTGAAACAAGTAAAGTAGTCTAGGTAGAATAATTATTTGAACTGATTGTACTCTGGGTCCAAAACCAAGAAGGGGAATGGCGCTCCACCTCTGAACATCCTCCTTGAGTTTTTTATTTAATGGTAGGTAGTTATCAGAGTATAAATTTGTTAAATCTTTGGAGATTTCAACCCCGAGGTATTTCATTTTAGTAGCTCCCCAATTTAGTGGGTATTTTCCAGACATGTTTTTTGTGGGATTATACCTAAAGCACATAACTTGTGTTTTTGATAAATTTAACTTGTAGCCAGAGAATGTTCCATAGTCTTCTAGTAGTGTAATTAAATGTATAAAGGAAGTCTCTGGATCGGATAAATAAAGTAATACATAGTCTGCAAACAATGAAATTTTTTGATTACCCCCTTTCATATCAATACCCTTGATATCCTGATTCTGGGTGATGCACTGACTTAATAGCTCAATAAAAAGTGCGAATAGCAACAGGCTCAGGGGGCATCCTTGTCTTGAGCCTCTCTCTAGTTTTATAGATTGAGATACTGCCCCGTTCACCTTAATTTTTGCCTTTGGCTCATAGTATAATGCTTGTATTGTTTTTATCATTTTATCATCAAAACCAAATCTACCCAAGGTTTCATACAGAAAAGACCAGCTTACGCAGTCAAACGCCTTCTCTGCATCTAAACCTACTAGAATTGCAGTGTGGTTATGCATTGTTATGTGATTTACTACATGTAGGGCACGGCATATGTTGTCCTGTGTCCGGCGTTCCCGAATAAAACCAGTCTGGTCTAGACTAATGATCTGTGGGAGAACTATTTCCATTCTTTTGGCTAGAATATGAGTGAAAATTTTGTAGTCCTGATTCAGGACACTTATTGGTGACAATACTGTTTCTAATCAACATTAAGTCAAACAGTGAAGAGAGAGAAATGCGAAGAGGGTGGGGAGAGGAGGTTTGTGGCTGAAGACAGCTGTCAATCCCAGTAGCCTCCTGGCCTAATGAAACCTGCTGCAAACTCAGCAACTGCATCAAGCAGCTGTCCTTGGATCTGCTCACAGGGGTGATACGGGTTATAATAAAACTGTGACAGAAGTCAGCAAGTGTCACCCAGCTGCACTGTTACTGAGGAGACAATGACCTTGGTGTTTGTTACCAGCTCAGTGACTCAGCCCTCAGCGGTAAGCTTTTCTGATGAAGCACAGAAATTCATGTTAAAGGGACACTCATCCTTTGGCGAGAGACTAAAAAACAAAAATTTGTTTGTTGCCCTTTTTGCTACTGATGCACACCAGCTCTCCTGTTTCACTGTGAGGCTATATGAATTCTCAGCACAAAGACATAGTCCTATTCAATGCATGCACATATACTGTGTGCATGTTTGTCAGCCTGCAGTGTCTAATTAGACTTATCTGCACAATCTAGTGAGATAGTTGTGGATGGAAGCTTGCTGACAAAGTATCTTTTTGTGGAATCGCATTGTCAGTGTGGAGTTGATGGTAATCATGAATAAGTATCTGCCAAGACAAGAGTAAAGTTTAAATGATTTAATTAACATCACTAACTAGGTAGCAGCCCAACTCCTCATACAAACACATATTATCAAAATGTGTAAGGTGTTCACAAAAAAAAGCTCAGTATGTCCATTATGAGCAAGCTACTGTAAATGCACCAGGACACTAAAGACTTGGACCTTCATTCCCCTGTATAGATATGAGCCCTGCCAAACACATCTGTCCAGCGACCTCATGACTCCACATTCACATCCATATCTTCCCATGTACAGTTGTGATTCAAGGTTTGTATAATACACACTCATCATGGGCACGGATGTCATGGGAAACTTGTGCTTTTAATGGCATCTTTCAACTGTTCTTTCGCCAGGGTGAATGAATGCATCCTTAATGACATAAAAAAAAACAACATGATTTGGGTGCAGAAGTTTTAATTTATTTTGGATCTTCTCTACTCCACGCAGGGTCACAATTATACATACAGTGTTTGACAGCACTGGACTGACAATACTCAGAACAATTGGGAAAGCACAAGGAACTCTTGACTATGTTTATATGCTGTTAATATTCAGGTTAAGGTCAATATTCCGGGTTCTGAATCATTAGGAATAACCCGTTTACATGCTTAAGCAGACAGAGTTACTCCTGTATACATGGTCACTGGTATCATTTGGAATATCCCCATCTAAACAGCGACGCATGGACAACGTCCAGACGCACGGAGAACGTCATGACGCAAATATGCGTCATTTCCATTTCTTCTTCCTCTTTCTACCGTCAATAAAAGACATTATATATCTTTCAGAATACTAATGAAGTATTCGGTTTCCTCCTCGCTCCAAAAGTGTGGTGCTGTGCTGCCGCATCTGGATTTCACCATACTTGTTTACCTCTGCTTGTGTGGTGTCCGGTGGGTTGCGCGCGCCCACTGAAGTGCGTGTGCTCACTGAAGTGCGCACGCCGCATACAAGTTGTTGCCATACTCAAAAGACCAAGATTCCTTGTGGATAGGCCATGCGCAGAAAACAAAATAATGTTCCTTTCTATAGGGATATCCCGATGCGCGTTTATATGACCTGATATTCAGGTTAGAAAAGGAGTAACCCAGCAGTCATATTCGGTTTTAAAAAAACGGAATATGAGCATATTCTGGTTTTTGCGAGTGTTTACATGGCCGTGCGCAACCGGGTTATTGCTAATATTCTGGTTATGAAAGGGTTATTGGCTGCATGTAAAAGTAGTCAGTGAAGATTTAGATTTACACAAGTGGGGAAGGTCTCTTGGAGTCATTTATAAACAACTGCAGATTCCAAGATCATCAGTTCAAACAATTATACCCAAATACAAGTTAGGTGGATGTGTCATTATTTTGCCAAGGTCTGGAAGAAGACCCAAACTGTCACCCTCAGATGAAAGGAAATTGATTAGGATGTTCAGACGCAACCCAGGAACTAACCAGGCTCAGGTCTGCCATGAACTGGAAACCGGTGGAACACCAGCATGAGTGACTGTCCAAAGTGAAGCACATTTTACATCCCCATGGACCGAGAGGGTGCCGATCAAGAAAGAAGCCACTGCTCCAAAATGGACATGCAAGCTAGACTGAAATTTGCAGCTGCCCACATGGACAAGCCAAATGGCTTCTGGAGACAAGTTTTATGGTCACACAAGACCACAATGACAAAAGGTATATTTGGAGGAGTAAAGGTGAGGCTTTCAAACCTCAGAACACTCTACCAACTGTCAAGCATGGTGGTGGTAGCACCATGCCCTGGTGCTGTTTTGCTGCCAGTGGCAGTGGTGCATTACACAAAGTGGATAGAATAATGAAGAAGGAGGACTACGTCCAAATTATTCGACATCAACTCAAATCACAGTCTAGATGAATGAAAGTTGGCCACAACTGGGTGTTTCAACAGGACACTGTTCCCAAACACAAATTAAAACTGGTTGTGGGTTGTATAAAGCAGACTAACAACATAAGCCTCTGGAATAGCCTTCCAAAAGCTCCATCCTCAACCCTATTGAAAATTTGTGGGCTACGCAATAAAACCAGCTTTGTGCCAGGAAATCAACCAATTTAAATGAACTCTACCAATTCTGCCAGCAAGACTAGTCAAATATCCAGCCAGAATTACACCAGAAGCTTGATGGCTACAAAAAGCATCAGGTTGAGGTGCAGCTTTCTAAGGGACATTTTGCCAAATATTAGTGGAGGTGTGTGTATATATTTGAGCCTGTATGTATAATTTTGTGTGGATTAGACAAGATCCAAAATAAATTCAAATTTGTGCATCTAATTCCTGTTCTGGAAAATTTTCAGATATTTTGCCTCCACACCGCATAGCATTCAATTACTGTGTACAGGCTGGATAAGATGTCCATCAACTTACTTGGGATGTCATGAATTCTGAGGATGTCCCAAAGAGCAACCCGGGAAACCGAATCAAACACAATGTGAAAAGCAACAAAGGCTGCAAAGAAGCATTGCTGATATCCATACTTAAGTTCAATGAGTACTCACAGAGACAGAAGGCAGGGGATGATTGACTTACTGGGTGTGTGAAGCCAGTCAAACAGTGAATGATTCTGAAATATTTAAAGAAAGCATTCAATATCTGACACTACAACCCCTGGCAAAAATTATGGAATCACCGGCCTCGGAGGATGTTCATTCAGTCGTTTAATTTTGTAGAAAAAAAGCAGCTCACAGACATGACACAAAACTAAATTCATTTCAAATGGCAACTTTCAGGCTTTAAGAAACACTATAAGAAATCAAGAAAAAAAAATTGTGGCAGTCAGTAACGGTTACTTTTTTAGACCAAGCAGAGGGAAAGAAATATGGACTCGCTCAATTCTGAGGAATAAATTATGGAATCACCCTGTAAATATTCATCCCCAAAACTAACACCTGCATCAAATCAGATCTGCTCGTTAGTCTGCATCTAAAAAGGAGTGATCACACCTTGGAGAGCTGTTGCACCAAATGGACTGACATGAATCATGGCTCCAACACGAGAGATGTCAATTGAAACAAAGGAGAGGATTATCAAACTCTTAAAAGAGGGTAAATCATCACGCAATGTTGCAAAAGATGTTGGTTGTTCACAGTCAGATGTGTCTAAACTCTGGACCAAATACAAACAACATGGGAAGGTTGTTAAAGGCAAACATACTGGTAGACCAAGGAAGACATCAAAGTGTCAAGACAGAAAACTTAAAGCAGTATGTCTCAAAAATCGAAAATGCACAACAAAACAAATGAGGAACGAATGGGAGGAAACTGGAGTCAACGTCTGTGACCGAACTGTAAGAAACCGCCTAAAGGAAATGGGATTTACATACAGAAAAGCTAAACGAAAGCCATCATTAACACCTAAACAGAAAAAAAAACAAGGTTACAATGGGCTAAGGAAAAGCAATCGTGGACTGTGGATGACTGGATGAAAGTCATATTCAGTGATGAATCTCAAATCTGCATTGGGCAAGGTGATGATGCTGGAACGTTTGTTTGCTGCCGTTCCAATGAGATTTATAAAGATGACTGGCTGAAGAGAACATGTAAATTTCCACAGTCATTGATGATATGGGGCTGCATGTCAGGTAAAGGCACTGGGGAGATGGCTGTCATTACATCATCAATAAATGCACAAGTTTACGTTGATATTTTGGACACTTTTCTTATCCCATCAATTGAAAGGATGTTTGGGGATGATGAAATCATTTTTCAGGATGATAATGCATCTTGCCATAGAGAAAAAACTGTGAAAACATTCCTTGCAAAATGACACATAGGGTCAATGTCATGGCCTGCAAATAGTCCGGATCTTAATCCAATTGAAAATCTTTGGTGGAAGTTGAAGAAAATGGTCCATGACAAGGCTCCAACCTGCAAAGCTGATCTAGCAACAACAATCAGAGAAAGTTGGAGCCAGATTGATGAAGAGTACTGTTTGTCACTCATTAAGTCCATGCCTCAGAGACTGCAAGCTGTTATAAAAGCCAGAGGTGGTGCAACAAAATACTAGTGATGTGTTGGAGCGTTCTTTTGTTTTTCATGATTCCATAATTTTTTCCTCAGAATTGAGTGATTCCATATTTTTCCCTCTGCTTGGTCTAAAAAAGTAACTGCTACTGACTGCCACATTTTTTTTCCCCTGATTTCTTATAGTGTTTCTTAAAGCCAGAAAGTTGCCATTTGGAATGACTTTAGTTTTGTGTCATGTGTGTGATCTGCTTTTTTTCTACAAAATTAAACAACTGAATGAACATCCTCCGAGGCCGGTGATTCCATAATTTTTGCCAGGGGTTGTATAATCAGTGACAGAACAACATGTTGAAAATAACTGGTTGAAGAGATTCTGAACTATTCTTAGAAATGGACAATATGTTTTTGTTTTTTACAAGAATGATATTTCCAATGCAAACCTGCCTGCACCCAGGCAGTTACAGTACCTCAAATTTCATACAGTAACAAAAAGAAATTTGAGTGGAGACAAAAGCATCATAATCTGATCGCACTGTTGTTTCCCTGCTTCCGGAAAGAGCTTCTAGTGATCCATGATATGATCACCAAGCTGCAGTGGAAGTGTACCCATAAACACCAGCAGCTACATCCAGACAGTGATGCACCTCTCCTATTTCAGGAAGGAGCCTAATGACATTTATATGACCTTGTTAGCAGCTTCCTATTGAAATGGCATCTAATGATGACATATCAAACTAAATCAAAAGACATATTGCTATGATTTTGTGTCATCATTAGATTTAGATGACTCAGAGAGCTAGAACAAGTTGGTGAAGGCAGCATAGCAGTTAGCCCATACTAGTCAGCAATTCCAAGATTTTCTGCTTAAAAACAACAAAAAAGAAGGGAGTAAATAAAAAATTCATGATCTTTTACCACATCACAGCACTTCAGAGATACTGCATGCAAGTGTCAGCTGCTCGCATATTTAGCTGAGTTTAACCCACATTTTTCAGTAACACTTCATAATCTGAAAATATGCAAACCTTCAGCTGAGCCACACAGAAAGTACATTTCCTATGTTGTCAGCTGTTGTGCAATTAGATGACAAACAAACAAACTACGAAATCAGCATTCAACAAGTGTCGTACAACATACCACTTTACTGTAATGCAAATACGATGGATATTGATCTCTCACAGTCTGTCTCTAAATCTAAAGTATACAACATACGCAAGTTGTACCTCACTGAACTCAGTGTCTGTTTATTATTACATACAAAATGTCAAGAAAAAATAAAAAGTAAAAAAAAAAAAAAAACATCTGATTAGCTGTAAATACCATACTAAAATCATGTTCAAACGTGCAAAACAGCTTCATGAAAGTTCATTTATTTTCTATACGATTTACTTTAATTAAGGGTCATGGGGGCTGGAGCTTATCAAAGCAATCATAGGACAAAAGGCAGGCTACACCCTGGACAGGACGCCAGTCTATTGCAATGGTACCGTCCGATAGACAAACCCATTCACGCTCAGATGGTCAATTTAAAAGTTCCAATTCACCTAACCTGAACCCATTCACGCTCAGATGGTCAATTTAAAAGTTCCAATTCACCTAACCTGCATGTCTTTGGAAGTGGGAGGAAGTCGGAGCACCCAGAGAGAACATGCAATCTCCACACAGAAAAGACCAGGTGGGAAGCGATCAGTGGTGGGCACAGCTAACCAAAACGTTAGTTTCAATAACCGCTAATCTGCTAACTGAAAAGTTAACTTTTATAAAGCTAAACTGATAAATCCCTACAAAATTTAGCGGAAGTTACAGATAAAAGCTAAACCAATAACATCCAGTATTGACTACTGACACAACGAGTCAGTGCTTCTGTCTCAGATTGGCCTCTCAACAAAAGAGACCTGGTGATCAGACAGAAAGGGGGGGGATAATTTCTTTTTACACCATACAGACCTGCCACTCACTTCACTGGAGTCTTGCACAGGTAGACAGTTTTGACTTATGGTTATAATTTTAAACAAACTAATTGCGGAAATTAACATCACGTCTGTCATTTTACAAAGTGAAAATATCAGCTATATGTTTTAGTTTTAAAGTAATGCACTAATTTTGAAGGTTTCAGCGTTTAGACACACAGGCCGCATTGCATTATGGGTACATTAGTTTCATGACGGTGGTTGGCTGGTCGGTATAACACAGAGTTACTGAAATGTGTGGTGGGTTTTACAAATAAATCAGTATTTGTAAATATGTCATTTTTTTCATTTGTAAAAAAAGGCAATTTGAAAACTGAAAATTCTGTTAAGTCAATCAATCAATCAATCAATTTTTTATATAGCGCCAAATCACAACAAACAGTTGCCCCAAGGCGCTTTATATTGTAAGGCAAGGCCATACAATAACTATGTAAAACCCCAACGGTCAAAACGACTCCCTGTGAGCAAGCACTTGGCTACAGTGGGAAGGAAAAACTCCCTTTTAACAGGAAGAAACCTCCAGCAGAACCAGGCTCAGGGAGGGGCAGTCTTCTGCTGGGACTGGTTGGGGCTGAGGGAGAGAACCAGGAAAAAGACATGCTGTGGAGGGGAGCAGAGATCGATCACTAATGATTAAATGCAGAGTGGTGCATATAGAGCAAAAAGAGAAAGAAACAGTGCATCATGGGAACCCCCCAGCAGTCTACGTCTATAGCAGCATAACTAAGGGATGGTTCAGGGTCACCTGATCCAGCCCTAACTATAAGCTTTAGCAAAAAGGAAAGTTTTAAGCCTAATCTTAAAAGTAGAGAGGGTGTCTGTCTCCCTGATCTGAATTGGGAGCTGGTTCCACAGGAGAGGAGCCTGAAAGCTGAAGGCTCTGCCTCCCATTCTACTCTTACAAACCCTAGGAACTACAAGTAAGCCTGCAGTCTGAGAGCGAAGCGCTCTATTGGGGTGATATGGTACTACGAGGTCCCTAAGATAAGATGGGACCTGATTATTCAAAACCTTATAAGTAAGAAGAAGAATTTTAAATTCTATTCTAGAATTAACAGGAAGCCAATGAAGAGAGGCCAATATGGGTGAGATATGCTCTCTCCTTCTAGTCCCCGTCAGTACTCTAGCTGTAGCATTTTGAATTAACTGAAGGCTTTTTAGGGAACTTTTAGGACAACCTGATAATAATGAATTACAATAGTCCAGCCTAGAGGAAATAAATGCATGAATTAGTTTTTCAGCATCACTCTGAGACAAGACCTTTCTGATTTTAGAGATATTGCGTAAATGCAAAAAAGCAGTCCTACATATTTGTTTAATATGCGCTTTGAATGACATATCCTGATCAAAAATGACTCCAAGATTTCTCACAGTATTACTAGAGGTCAGGGTAATGCCATCCAGAGTAAGGATCTGGTTAGACACCATGTTTCTAAGATTTGTGGGGCCAAGTACAATAACTTCAGTTTTATCTGAGTTTAAAAGCAGGAAATTAGAGGTCATCCATGTCTTTATGTCTGTAAGACAATCCTGCAGTTTAGCTAATTGGTGTGTGTCCTCTGGCTTCATGGATAGATAAAGCTGGGTATCATCTGCGTAACAATGAAAATTTAAGCAATACCGTCTAATAATACTGCCTAAGGGAAGCATGTATAAAGTGAATAAAATTGGTCCTAGCACAGAACCTTGTGGAACTCCATAATTAACTTCAGTCTGTGAAGAAGATTCCCCATTTACATGAACAAATTGTAATCTATTAGACAAATATGATTCAAACCACCGCAGCGCAGTGCCTTTAATACCTATGGCATGCTCTAATCTCTGTAATAAAATTTTATGGTCAACAGTATCAAAAGCAGCACTGAGGTCTAACAGAACAAGCACAGAGATGAGTCCACTGTCCGAGGCCATAAGAAGATCATTTGTAACCTTCACTAATGCTGTTTCTGTACTATGATGAATTCTAAAACCTGACTGAAACTCTTCAAATAGACCATTCCTCTGCAGATGATCAGTTAGCTGTTTTACAACTACCCTTTCAAGAATTTTTGAGAGAAAAGGAAGGTTGAAGATTGGCCTATAATTAGCTAAGACAGCTGGGTCAAGTGATGGCTTTTTAAGTAATGGTTTAATTACTGCCACCTTAAAAGCCTGTGGTACATAGCCAACTAACAAAGATAGATTGATCATATTTAAGATCGAAGCATTAAATAATGGTAGGGCTTCCTTGAGCAGCCTGGTAGGAATGGGGTCTAATAAACATGTTGATGGTTTGGATGAAGTAACTAATGAAAATAACTCAGAACAATCGGAGAGAAAGAGTCTAACCAAATACCGGCATCACTGAAAGCAGCCAAAGATAACGATACGTCTTTGGGATGGTTATGAGTAATTTTTTCTCTAATAGTTAAAATTTTGTTAGCAAAGAAAGTCATGAAGTCATTACTAGTTAAAGTTAATGGAATACTCAGCTCAATAGAGCTCTGACTCTTTGTCAGCCTGGCTACAGTGCTGAAAAGAAACCTGGGGTTGTTCTTATTTTCTTCAATTAGTGATGAGTAGAAAGATGTCCTAGCTTTACGGAGGGCTTTTTTTATAGAGCAACAGACTCTTTTTCCAGGCTAAGTGAAGATCTTCTAAATTAGTGAGACGCCATTTCCTCTCCAACTTACGGGTTACGGGTTACGTCCTTAAGTCCTTCATTACTTTTAGCGAATGTGTTGCTGCTCACACTGCCATGAACACCGCCATCTGCAGTAGATGGCAAAGTGGCATTCTATGCCACTCATAAGACATTTGGGGGAAGATAGCTAAAGGAAAGCAATGAAAAGCTTTGATATCTCTTTGTCGACAGACACAGGCAGCTTAAAAAACAAAATTCCGAAATTAAAAAAAAACCAGCAATCATGACAAGACTTTACAGAAACTACAGAACTGACCAGCCAAGATGCCATCAAGTGACAATCATTTTTAAAGAACAATGTCTAGTCATCGACATAAAACTTATGCCAAATGAAGATGTGGATCTACACCAAATCTTCTGTGGCAACCCCGAGCAATAAATGGGAGAAGTCAAAAAGAAATTAGTTGCACATACATACTTTTATTACAGAGATTAGAGCATGCCATAGGTATTAAAGGCACTGCACTGTGGTGGTTTGAATCATATTTATCTAATAGATTACAATTTGTTCATGTAAATGGGGAATCTTCTTCACAGACTAAGGTTAATTATGGAGTTCCACAAGGTTCTGTGCTAGGACCAATTTTATTCACTTTATACATGCTTCCCTTAGGCAGTATTATTAGACGGCATTGCTTAAATTTTCATTGTTCCGCAGGTGATACCCAGCTTTATCTATCCATGAAGCCAGAGGACACACACCAATTAGCTAAACTGCAGGATTGTCTTACAGACATAAAGACATGGATGACCTCTAATTTCCTGCTTTTAAACTCAGATAAAACTGAAGTTATTGTACTTGGCCCCACAAATGTTAGAAACATGGTGTCTAACCAGATCCTTACTCTGGATGGCATTACCCTGACCTCTAGCAATACTGTGAGAAATCTTGGAGTCATTTTTGATCAGGATATGTCATTCAAAGCGCATATTAAACAAATATGTAAGACTGCTTTTTTGCATTTACGCAATATCTCTAAAATTAGAAAGGTCTTGTCTCAGAGTGATGCTGAAAAACTAATTCATGCATTTATTTCCTCTAGGCTGGACTATTGTAATTCATTATTATCAGGTTGTCCTAAAAGTTCCCTGAAAAGCCTTCAGTTAATTCAAAATGCTGCAGCTAGAGTACTAACGGGGACTAGAAGGAGAGAGCATATCTCACCCATATTGGCCTCTCTTCATTGGCTTCCTGTTAATTCTAGAATAGAATTTAAAATTCTTCTTCTTACTTATAAGGTTTTGAATAATCAGGTCCCATCTTATCTTAGGGACCTCATAGTACCATATCACCCCAATAGAGCGCTTTGCTCTCAGACTGCAGGCTTACTTGTAGTTCCTAGGGTTTGTAAGAGTAGAATGGGAGGCAGAGCCTTCAGCTTTCAGGCTCCTCTCCTGTGGAACCAGCTCCCAATTCAGATCAGGGAGACAGACACCCTCTCTACTTTTAAGATTAGGCTTAAAACTTTCCTTTTTGCTAAAGCTTATAGTTAGGGCTGGATCAGGTGACCCTGAACCATCCCTTAGTTATGCTGCTATAGACTTAGACTGCTGGGGGGTTCCCATGATGCACTGAGTGTTTCTTTCTCTTTTTGCTCTGTATGCACCACTCTGCATTTAATCATTAGTGATTGATCTCTGCTCCCCTCCACAGCATGTCTTTTTCCTGGTTCTCTCCCTCAGCCCCAACCAGTCCCAGCAGAAGACTGCCCCTCCCTGAGCCTGGTTCTGCTGGAGGTTTCTTCCTGTTAAAAGGGGGTTTTTCCTTCCCACTGTCGCCAAGTGCTTGCTCATAGGGGGTCGTTTTGACCGTTGGGGTTTTTACATAATTATTGTATGGCCTTGCCTTACAATATAAGGCGCCTTGGGGCAACTGTTTGTTGTGATTTGGCGCTATATAAATAAAATTGATTGATTGATTGATTGATATAAAGTGATAACTAATAAATCAAGTTAATTTTCCTCCTTCATAATGATTCACTTTGTCAAGTGAGGGCTGTGTATTTCAACATTTGAGGCTTTAACCCTCTGGGGCCGACATGAATGAGACGAGCAAGCTTTACTAAATTATAAATAACTTTTTAATGATATGAGATAGAAACTTACTTTTTTTGCTGAAAAGTTAACGCAGCGGACTTTCGATCCACCGTCGGCCATCTTTGTACTCCTCATAGAAGCTGTGTGATGACATGCGCAATGCGAGTGTCCAATCGGAATTGGTTCACCGTCACATGGTTTTCCAAAATCCAATCGTAGGGCAGATTTACCTCACGTGATAAACCAAAGATCATTTTCAGGAGTGATATCTTACTAGTTGGCCCATTTGAATAGCCCCCTAACTCCTCCAATGCGCCCTGCGCCATTACACACACGAATGGAGAGCCTCGCATGACAATCTCACGTGCTCAAACAAAGAGTGTGTAACTATCAGGATTGCTCCACTAGTTTGCATTTGAATGTTACTGGATTACTCTGTGGCTCTCTCCCTCTGGCGTAAAGCACTGTTTCAATGAGGTGAGGGAGAGGGGCCGCTCCTCAGACTGGAGCATAAACGCATAGACCATTTTGTATAATTATTCAAAATATGCATTTGTCTTTATTGTTTTAACTTTTTTGTTGTACAGTCTTTCACACAAGACCTCAAATTACCTTTATAAAGTGTCAAAACAGTTGTTTATTATAGTTTGCTGCGTGTTTTGTATAAATGTGTGTGGAAAATTATTTTTCGCTTTATTTTTTCCTTTGTTATTTTTTATTGTAAACCTTTTTTACACTTATAAAACACAACAAAAGCATATATATTATGAAAGAACAGGTTGTCCTGAAAAAAGAGACATAAAAATTGATTGTGGGATGCAGGTAGAACTGTTAACAGCCATAATAAAACAATTATGCCAGGCGGGTGAACTGTCCAAAAAATGCCCTCAGACCCCAGAGGGTTAACTTCCACCCAGCACAAAGCAGTACGCAGCCATGTAGTGGTTTGATGATTCCAAATAAGGTATACCTGAAAAAAGAATAAGTTGCAGTTCCTTGACTGGCTGCATGAGGCTGGCTCCAGAAAGGCAGTGGTTCCCATGGCTGGCACAAAAAGCAACTGCTCCTCTTTGCATAAAACTGGCCCTCTCAGATTGCAGAAGCTAAGGGTCTTACCTCACTGAGCTGAAAAAGCCTGTGAACGGCAACTGCAAGGGAAATCGCTTGATTTTTCGGGACATTCGCTGGGTAGCACTCTTCCTTTGCAGGGTGTCGCCAGCATTGCGGCTGGATTTTGAATTTTTATAAAGTTGGTGAGGTAACAAGACTCCTCCCAGAGCCATCACTGGTATCATGGGACCCTCTGAATGTACTTGTTATGACTCATAACATGAGAGACTCATGAGAAAACTTTGGGGGAGGGGGGGGGGTGCTGGGCCACACGCATGAGCTGCGGGGAGCACGCCACAATAGCAGAGCTGATCAGAGAGTAACAGCTGCTTCTGGAAGTGGCCGAGCTGCTACCAGCCTGGCCACAGTTGTGGTGGACATTTCCACAGTCTATTCACATGGATAATAAGAGCTGAACAACTTATGTGGAAACATGTCATTTGCCTTCAGCTAGGAGTGGCCACTTCAGTGAGATACCAACTGGGACATGTCGCTCATTCATGTGTTTGGTAGCTAATTCGCGTCTCCAACTCACCTGTCCTCTCTGCAAACCCACACCTGTTGCTGCTCTAAATAAAACAAACACTCTATTAAGAGCCACTTTTTTATTACTTAAGAGCTGCTTCATTTTAAATTTTAACAATAAATGAGCACTTAAATATGTATATGAAGTGAAAGTTCAGTCAAGAAGACAATCTTTTGCTTGCACAGATAAAAGAAGCCCTGTCCCATTGTGTATAATTTCAAACCATTCACAAGCAATAAAATACTCAAATTCATATTTTTTTGTAATTGCTTTGTAGTGATTACAATGTGGGCAGAACAGTGGAATAGTGGTTTGCACTGTTGCCTCACAGCACGAAGGTCATGGGATCACTTCCCACCTGGTCCTTTCTGCTTGGAGTTCGTGTGAGTTCCTGGCTTCCTCCCACTTCTAAAGACATGCAGGTTAGTTGAAATGGTGACTCTAGAGTGACTGTAGATGAGTGTGGCCCTGCAACAGACGAGCGTCCTGTCCAGGGAGTATCCCGCCACATGCCCTACGACTGCTGGGACAGGCTCCAGCATCCACACCCCCTTTCAGGTGACCCTTGTTTTCAGAAAAGGAATGAATGAGTGGATGATTACAGCATTAAAAGCAATGATATAGTCAATGAGGATGGTAATTAAATGCTGTTATGATTAAATCTGAAAAATTATCTTGCAGTTTATCATCACATTAATCATGTTATCTTGACAAATAACCATAAAGAGCAGATTAAATATGACTGCACTAAATGTACTTTAATCTTTTACTGAGAACTTGCAAAAAATACATATATACGAGGGCTGTGATAAAAGTATCCGACCTTATTATTTTTTTCAAAAACCATATGGATTTGAATCACGTGTGATTACATCAGACATGCTTGAACCCTCGTGGGCATGCGAGAGTTTTTTCACGCCTGTCGGTTACGTCATTCGCCTGTGGGCAGTCTTTGAGTGAGGAGTCGCCCACCCTCTCGTCGATTTTTTTCATTGTTTAGGAATGGCTCAGAGACTGCTGCTTTGTTTGATAAAATTTTTTTCAAAAACTGTAAGGCACAACTGAGTGGACACCATTCGATAAATTCAGCTGGTTTTCGGTGAAAATTTTAACGGCTGATGAGAGATTTTGGTGTGTAAGTGTCGCTTTAAGGACGGCCCACGGCGCCTGACGGCGATCTGCGCTCCGAGGCGGCAGCGTCTCGCTGTTTCAAGCTGAAAACTTCCACATTTCAGGCTTTGTTCACCCAGTAAGTCATCAGAGAACAGAGAACTTTCAGAAGAGCTCGGGATCAGCAGTTTATTCGGACATTCCACTGTTAAAGGAGATTTTGTAATGAAAGAACGTGCGGGCAGAGTCGCGTGTCGGGCCGGACCCGACCGCGGGGGTCGCGACAGGAAAAACACCTCCGTTGGACACCTTAACGGACAAGTTGGAACATGCCCAGCTGTTAAACAACTTCTCAGATACTCACTTGCTGAAAGCCATCAAAAGCCTCCTGAATTTTACAAATGGTTTTCAACATGGAGGTGTTCTTCATGTCGCGGCGCAGACGGATTTGCCACGTCGTCACGGCAAATTCGTCCGCACGTTCTTTCATTACAAAATCTCCTTTAACAGTGGAATGTCCGGGTAAACTCCTGATGCCAGCTTCTTCTGAAACTTCTCTGAAACAGAGCCTTAAATTAGGATGTTTTCAGCTCGAAACAGCCAGATGGACGCCACCTCCGACCGCGCCGCGCCGATCCGCTTTGTGGGCTGTCCTTAAAACGAAAGAAACTCCACAATCTCTCATCAGCCGTTAAACTTTTCACCGAAAACCAGCTGAATTTCTCGAATAGTGTCCACTCGGATATCCCTCACAGGTCCTGAAAAGATTTTGATAAAGCAACACGCGCCGTCTCCAGCGGCTTCTCAGACAAAGAGATTCCGACGGGCGGGGTGGAGCACTCCTCACTCAAGGCCTGCCCACAGGCGAATGACGTCACCGACACGCATGAAAAAACTCAGGCATGCGCACGAGGGTTCAAGCATGTCTCTTGTAATCGCACGTGATTCAAATCTATATAGTTTTTTTAAATAAAACTGCTGGTTAGTTTTATCACAGACCTCGTATATATATAGGAGGTCTGTCCATAAAGTATCGTACCTTTTTATTTTTTTCAAAAACTATATGGATTTCATTCATATGTTTTTACGTCAGACATGCTTGAACCCTCGTGCGCATGCGTATGTTTTTCCACGCCTGTCAGTGACGTCATTCGCCTGTGAGCACGCCTTGTGGAAGGAGTGGTCCCGCCCCCTCGTCGGATTTTCATTGTCTGGAAATGGCGGAATGAAAAGGACTTTTTTTCCATCAGAATTTTTTCAGAAGCTGTTAGAGACTGGCACCTGGAAACCATTCTAAAAATTTATCTGGCTTTCAGTGAAAATTTTACGGGCTTCACAGAGAATAAGGACTTTAACTACAGGTTTAAGGCCCCCTTTAAAGGACGGTCGGTGCGCCGCGCTGCGAGCTGCGCCGATGCGGCACAAACCACTGGATCATTTCTAAGCTGATGGCTCTGTGGATACGAGACCGTCGTGTGCTCTTTCTCTGGTTATCACAAGACCTGGACATCAGCCATTTTCCGGCAGATTTCACTTTTAACAAGAGATTTTGTCATGGAAAGCCGCGCGGAGGCTTCGTGCGTCACGACCGATTCACTGATGAAGCGAGACAAAGGAACACCTCCGTTTCGGCGTGTTAGAGGACAAGTTGGGACATGTCCAGCTCTCCACAAGTTCTTTTATACTCACTCGACTGGTAAGCACTGAAAGCCGAGATAGACATGTCCCAACTTGTCCTCTAACACGCCGAAACGGAGGTGTTCCTTTGTCTCGCTTCATCAGTGAATCTGTCGTGACGCACAAAGCCTCCGCGCGGCTTTCCATGACAAAATCTCTTGTTAAAAGTGAAATCTGCCGGAAAATGGCTGATGTCCAGGTCTTGTGATAACCAGAGAAAGAGCACACGACGGTCTCGTATCCACAGAGCCATCCGTTTAGAAATGATCCAGTGGTTTGTGCCGCATCGTCGCAGCTCGCAGCGCGGCGCACTGACCGTCCTTTAAAGGGGTCCTTAAACCTGTAGTTAAAGTCCTTATTCTCTGTGAAGCCCGTAAAATTTTCACTGAAAGCCAGATAAATTTTTAGAATGGTTTCCAGGTGCCAGTCTCTAACAGCTTCTGAAAAAATTCTGATGGAAAAAAAGTCCTTTTCATTCCGCCATTTCCAGACAATGAAAATCCGACGAGGGGGCGGGACCACTCCTTCCACAAGGCGTGCTCACAGGCGAATGACGTCACCGACAGGCATGGAAAAACTCACGCATGCGCACGAGGGTTCAATCATGTCTGACGTAAAAACATATGAATGAAATCCATATAGTTTTTGAAAAAAAAAAGAAGGTACGATACTTTATGGACAGACCTCGTATATATATATAAATACCCGCAGGTCAGCTCTGCACATACCATCACCAACTTGGCATTAGCTGCTGCCCAGTGATGGTGGCTGCCACTTTGCTTGACGCAGGTTTTTGTTGGGGAGGTGACAGTCTAATGGTTAAGCATTGGGCTTTAGACCAGAGGATCCTTGGTTCAAATCCCAGCCTGAATGGAAAACCACTAAGAGCACTTGGGCAAGGTCTTTAAGTTGCTCCCAGTGTGTAGTGAGGGCCTTGCATGGCAGCACCCTGACATCTTTGTGTGAGTGTGTTTGTGTGAATGGGTGAATGCGAGGCATAATTGTAAAGCGGTTTGAGCGTCTGATGCAGATGGAAAAGTACTATATAAATGCAGTCTATGTACCATTTGTTTCGTGGGCCTAGCCATTGAAATAATGGATTTCAGAGCAGCGTGCAGTTTGCGCATTCAGTGTGAAAGGCTCTGACGGAGACAGATGACGTGATCTGTTGGAAGCGAGTAAA
This sequence comes from Thalassophryne amazonica, assembly GCF_902500255.1. NCBI lineage: Eukaryota > Metazoa > Chordata > Actinopteri > Batrachoidiformes > Batrachoididae > Thalassophryne > Thalassophryne amazonica. The sequence goes on from NC_047106.1 coordinate 41,922,303, forward strand.
TCATGCATTCTAAAGCACAACGCTTTAGATCTACAGAGGACATTTAGTGTCAGGTTGACATGTTGAATGTCTTATGTCTCCCTGAAGGAACCAATAATTTTGTCTGGCTTTAAACATCAAATACTAGCAAAAGCTTTCCGCGTTTTGTTCTCAGTGGTACACACTGTCATCATTCTCTGCCAAACGTGTGGTATGACTGTTCTTATGAAAACAAGCACGACTCTACTTGCCTCATGTATAACTGATTGTTACATTAAGAGTTAGCTGACTTACACAAGACTGTCATTTACAGTGTTTGAGAAATAAGCCTGGTGACTTGCTGGAAGCTTTTTCTTCACAGAGAAAACATTAATGTGCAGAATCAATTCAGATTTAACCCAGGGCAAATGTTCAGTACATCTGCTGTTCTTGTTTTGAAGATGATGTCAATGTCAGTGGTTAATAAAGGCAATATATAACCAGTCAGTTACGGAACTCTGTGTTACATAACTGAGAAGAGACTTGGCTGTGCCCAAACCCGTTTGTTAATCAGACTGCTTAGAAGGATTACTTAAAGTGGATATGACACTTAAAGACAACATAGTCTTATTACATGTAACAAAGGTTATATAATTCGCTCAACCTAAACGTTTTGGGAAAATAGACGCAGTTCTCCCGTTATATATAACATTTGAACGTCCCACCACTGAAAAATGTGCACGCCCCCTGACCACCTTCCCGCTGAGCACCAAGCCTAAAATACGCCACTACATGTAGACCATATCGGCTCGCGCGCCTGGCGGCCGTTGTTTACACTTTTTTTAGCGCCAGAAACTTTGATTAAACACAGCTCTCAGGGACTTGTTTGTCAATATGCCTGACCAGTGTGTCGCAGCATATTGCACAAACACAAGGGCGAAAGGTTTTAGCCTTTTCAAGTCCAGGCAGATTGATCGAAAGCCGCGGTGTTGTGTGATGCACGAAATGTCCAGCTGCTGCTCGCACACCCGCATTTGCTCCTGACAGCAGACACTTTCCTCTACCTTCTCCATGTTCTCGCACCGCTCACAGGAACACCTAAAATGTCAACCCCAAATATGTTCACAATAATCTTGAAATGGTCAAGGAACTTACATAGTAAACACAGCGGCGGCATGTAAACACGACGGCGGCGGCATGTAAACACGGCGGCGGCATGTAAACACGGCGGCAGCATGTTCAGTGTTGTTTTCGGAGATCTTTTTCGAAAACTTCGCCGTTTATTTCCTATTCTTTCGTGAAAATAACGTAACTAAACACGGATGAATGCAATGCCAGGCACTCGAAAACGGCAAAACCCGAAGGTAATGACGGTGGTCCACATGTAATAGCTACACTATCAGGGCTCCGGAACAATAACAAAGGCAGTAAACAGACGCTCGAATTGAAAATGTTATACAGTAATTAGAGTGTTATAAACAGCAGCAACAAAAATCAAAGCCTACCTTACCATTCCATATTCTGCAGCCTTTCAAAATCCATCGGAATTGGCACGTCTCTTGCCTCTGCTTCGGCTCCACCATGAACACCGTCGGCATTGTTTTCGCTGCCAGAATGCTCCTGGTTTGAATGTTCGTCCGAAAGATACGGCTCCAATCTGTAGGGTCTAATCACTGCTGCGCCATCCTCAGGATCCGAGTCAGAAATAATCCACACTTGAAGGGGAGTCAGAAAAGTTCTTGATCTCGTCACTGTCCATGCTGAGGTCCATCTGTTCCTGTTGTTAATCTAACAGACAAAGACGGGACTCTACATTCTGTGACGTCACGGCATCACGTGACCGCTGATGGAATGCTACCAGCGCGCTTTCCAATAAACACACTTTTGAGAAACTGTACAAACTTTATTTCTCAGTGATAATAATTAAAACCACTTTCAACTTACTATACTGTATGTATATTTTGATATTTATATCAGTTTTACCTAATTTTTTAGGTGTCATATCCACTTTAAGAAAACTAATAATAATGTGATTGTCATAAAATTTGGTATAAAGATTGGCGTTGCCATGGACTTGAATAAAAAAGGTTGAGAAATGCCAGTGTTTCCTTTTAACTTTGATATTTCAGCAAAACATGATAAATAAGATCCTGTCCAGGGTGTACCCCGCCTCACACCCCATGACTGCTGGTATAGCCTCCAGCCCCTTCGTCATCCTTAGCTAGAGTAATTGGGTATAGTACATGGATGGATGGATGATAAGTAAGATCAAATCTGAGAAGTTATGACACATATAAATACTACTCAAAATATATTCAGGAATTCGATTTTTAGTTTAGGAGAAAATTTTTCTTGATATTACAATCAAACTCCAGGTTGTATATCTAAAGGCCCCTTCACACATAGTGTGAATATGTACAACTCCAGGGCATCGGAGCAGCTGGTATGAGCGCACCACAAAACATTGCACGCGGGAACACAGTGCACGATGTGTAACTACATTGTGCAGCTGGTGTGAAGAAAAAATAAACAACAAATAAAAAATAAAAATACATGCTGTGATGGTTCCGTGCATGCAGAAACACAGCAGCTTTTCCCCAGCAGCTACACAATGTGTAAAAAAAAAAACAATACATGTCACCCACGGGATTCAAACCCACGCCTTCCAAAAGCTCTGATTGTCAGTCAGAAACTTTACCAAGTGAGCTAGCATTGCTGTCCTGTAAAAGGTGCTGAAAACTGCCTCATATCAGGAAGCACATGGAGGTATTAAAAAAATAAATAAATAAAAATGACTCACTATATAAAAACATCACACTGTATTAAATTCCTCTTATACCATGGTCAGTGAGAATTCCTTGTCTAACTGGCGTGCATTATTTTCGTGTATACGTACACATAGTTCGGCAAGTTAAGTCACTGTAATATCACTCCACTCTGGTCGTCACCATAGCAACATGCAAATCACTTGGCACAGATCAGCTGTGTTCTGACAGGTGAATGACAAAAATGCGATAAAACATGGATTTCCAAGTGAATTTTAATATTTTTGGCCAAAATAAAACGTTTGAGGAATGGGAAGAGAAGGAGAGCAAACAACAAGAACAGCAAAAGCAACAGCGTAAAGATTTAACATCAGACGAACTGGACAAGATTGAAGACGGGAAAGAAGAAGAGAACATGAAAAAAGTTAACAAGTAAATATTTGTGTGTTAGTTCACTGTGTGGGACCATGGTATAAGCAGATTAAATAACTCTAAGCTGTGAATTACAGGGTTTGAATGCACTTCGCACAGTAACACCACTCCGTTTCGCGGCGTGGTGTTTTAGACTCTGCGTCGTGCATTCAAACCATATAATGCACGGCTTCTTGTTGTTTAATCCTTACTTATCAAGCGGGCAATACAAATATGAGCCGTCTGTTCCTCTGTAAATGACCCATGGTCACTAACGTGCAGTCATGAAATGACATGAATGAGAAGCTGTTTGCTCGTCTCATTCATGTCCACATCTGCTGGCGCGTCTCTAGTCGGCCCACCCGCGTGACTTGTGGATGGCACCGCAGGACACCATGTCATGTGGAACAGAGCTCACGTGGTTGACGTAACAGTGAGATTGCCAGCTGTGTGTTATGATCTGACGGCCTGTTTCAACCTGGGGGCAGCCTGTCCATGTGTGTGCTGTGCGCGTGCGCTCGCTTGCTGGAGCCCATCGCCACAGTGAGATATGTTTTTATTTATGTCCACTTGATGACAGCAAACAGACACACACGCATCACCGTGGTCAGTTGTTAGTCCATGTCTGTCCAAACACAGTACTGTCCAGCTGGGATGTCCGGAATGACAGACCTCCACAGCCACACTTCCGGTCAGTTCAGCGCACAAAGCCACACTCATGGGGCACTTAAGGCCCACTGACATGAGCATGCCTCTGACTCACACACTAGCATGACCTGTGTCATGCTGGAGAGTAAACTCGTCTTTAACGGGTGCAGACAGGACGCGAGAGGGGTGCCAGTGCATGCTATTGTGCACAGAGAATTTTGAAATGTTCAAAAAATCTTTCATGCATAAATGCCATGCTACGTGGCGTGATCTAATTGTCAAGTGGAGTAAAGAAGAAGTGAACAGAGCGAGTGGTGACGTCAGCGGATCGCATCAGAGCGCAGCTCGTCTGAATGATTATAACAATAAGTTAAATCTCTCATGAACATACTTTAACAGCTGCACACAAGAAGGAAGAACACACAAGTGTTTTACCAATCCATGACAATGTAAACATGACAAATAATTACCTTTTTAGATGGCTTAAAATGCTTTCTGCAGCTTGTTAGGCGAACAGCTGAAGCTGGAGCTGTCCTCTGTGATTCAGGAAGTGATTACAGCCGTTTAAATGGACAATATGTAGAGAAAATGGTTAATCTAACATGAAATAATTATTTTATATATACAGCGTTCAGCGCAGTGTGCGTGCCAACCAGTAGAACAGAGAATGGCGTCTAGCTGGGAACACAGCGGGTGGGATCATTACGACGACATGCGTGCTAGTGTGTGATTCAAAGACATGCCTGTGTCAGGGGGCCTTTAGACAAATTTCACTGCAAGTATGACAGTGATTGTCTGCAGTCTGTTGTCGTGCCAAGAGTGCGAATAGCCACACATTTTCTAAGGGCCATGCAAGCGGTGTTAGACGTTTGTGCGTGTCACCTGGAATTTGGCCGACACCTGCCGCGACAGGGATCAATGGGCTCACACAGCGCACACTCTGTCTTTCAGCCGCTGGTGTGCACAAATACTTGTAGCAACAGGTGTACGAGGTGTTGGAAGCAGCAACAAAATTACAAGGTTTGCATACAATTCCTGCTTCATGCGAATTTAATGCGCAATTCGACAAAATTCGCACTATGAGGGATCCTAAAGATAATGCATTTCTTCTTATTACCGACTGTCTACTACTAATAGCACTAAGTGTGTTTTATATAACGGCTGAATAAATCCTTGTCATCTGGGATTATTCCTACCATTTGCCATTTTTTTAATATAATGGCCGAGTGGATCCTTGTCACTTGATTGATGCTTTGTGTGTCACGTGACATGGATTATTCGTTCCATTTACCGTGCAAATTTGGTTCCATACGTTTTGTACCACTGCATGCTGTCAACCCCGCCCACGCAGACACTAGTGGGGTGATGTTTAGCTAAACATGGCGGAGTTTGTTTTGCTGACGGACGATTTGAACAAGCTAATTGACGGTGTTAATTCTTTTCAAAAACACTGGTCTGACTGGAACAGCAGATAAATTTAATCTTTATACACACCCAAGAAAAAAAAATCCTCTTACAGCAGAACCAGGACGCTTGAAGCTGGTCAAGAAATTTAGTAGGTCAATACATTGAAAACTGTGTGAGAGAGAAGACACTGTTGGACAAAGAGAATTAATAATAAGTGTCTGTGTCAAGGCTGAGCACTTATGGGCCGATATGAAAGAGGTTGTGGCTTCCCTGAGGGAGTGTGTTCTAGGCGAGCACCGGCCTGCCCGGGGGCCTATCACCATGTACAGTGTCCATTCAGCAAACCACACCACACTTCCTCTGACAGACTCTCAGAAACACTACACAAACACACACAGAACATCTGTCTGGGTCAAAGTATCTACAAAACTCACTTCCAAAAATAGACAGAGCCAATTTCACTCATGATTATGACACAATGCTGGTTGTTGATGAATGTGTTTCCTCTGTGTCCTATCCAGCTGGTGACACGAAGCAACACCTTTGTTCAAAATGAACAGAAAAAGTTCTGCATCGTCACTCACCAGTGTAAAACAGAGAAACAGTAACAAAATGCCCAACATCATTTCATAAATGACTGCCAAAACGTGCACTACAGATGGTCTCACACTGTGATCAGATGCAGGTAACCTGTTGTATGGCTGGGGGGCCTGGCTGCCTTTTTGTTTCTGTCTTTTGTTTTTCCTTCCAGGTGGCTTGCATTTGGGACTGAGTGGCTGTGTTGCTGAGGTTATCAGGACCTCACCCTGATCACCTGCGGCTCGTCAGGACTCACAGCTGAGGTGCATCTATATGGATTGGAACATGGTGGCATTTAAGACTGGAGTATACATTGTGTATTTGCCAGAGACTCGACCTTGTGACCAGACGGGTGAGATCGTCGTCTCGGGAGCCATCTCATCATCAGTGGATGCAGAGAACGTCCAGGGTTTGATGCACGGTCTGTGAAAGAGGAGGGGGTGAGGTCTCACGCTCGTCAGCACACTTCCTGAGGTACGTTAGATTTTGTGACTAACATTTATACAGTCAGTAAATGTGGTGTCCCTCACACCTTTATTATATTGAGCTGTATGTTAGTCATGTATCAGCTTCCACTGCAGTGGAGTTTTGTGAACTGGATGTTCCATGCCTGCAGGTTGGGAAGCTGATTAGTAATCAAGCCAGGAAGTGTTTGCTGTTTATGTACACCTTTAAGTGTTCTCTCTGTGTGTAGAGTGTGGACTCACATAATGGTTCCTTCTTTCACAGACTCGGTTTGTTGCGGCCACCTGGGGGGTGTCGGCGGGGTCCTTGGGTCCGAACAGCTTCTGGCTCCGGACCGTTAGCGCTGCTGGGAGCGCACCACGCCAGACCGCACTTTCTTTTGTATATTTTGTATCACTGTTATGTATTAAATTCAGTTAGCCTTTGTACCGTGCTCTGCTTATTTCATACTGGGTCCTTCAAACGCTGGTCGGTTCTCCGAGCTGCGTCCGACACATAACATAACCACTAGCTTCATTACTGATTAACATAGTTTAATGAGTTTAATTTAATTTAGTTTTATGAGTAATGGTCTTGTTCGCTGAGTCCCAAAGTCTGGGAAGTGGTCCACTGGTGGGCTGTGAAGGTACTGTTGGCCTGCATCTCAGTAAGTCATTAAAAATAAATCAGTAAAAATGTCTTTAACTTTTTGTTTTGTAATAAAGTTTATAAATACCTCAAAATATTTATGATTATTTAAAAACTGCAATCAGACAATAAAACAAAGCAATGGGACTGAAATTACCATATGTTCCAGAGTATTAGTCATGGATTTTTTTAATTTTAATTATTAAAAGGTGTGACTTATACTCTAGTGCGACTTATATATGGGTGTTTTCTCTTCAAGAAGCATTTTTTAACAAGTACGTCTTACACTCTAGAAAATACGGTGCAAGTTATTTGTAAAGGTTACCACCAAAATGAGGGTTATAAAAAGAACTCATTAAAAAAGGTCTGTGTAATATATATATATATATATATATATATATATATATATATATATATATAAGCATGTTGCCCATGTGGATCCACAAGCTCTAGATTGGGTAGTGTTTATAAAATAGGTAGCTGACATTTTTCAAGGGTGGTAATAAATTAAGCAAAACTTGTATAATGAGTTGGAATGGTGTGTGATTCCAGAATGATTTTAGAACCCTAGACCTCAACAATTTTTAGAAAAGCTCAACCCTTTTATTTCCTGTTAATGATGTATTTTTTAATGTTAATTTACTGTCTTCATGAATTTATACATAGCTTAGATTCTTATAATCTACACGCGACTATTATTTAATTTTATTTTTACTTCTGTATTGTCATTTGATTTTTAAATTGTCCACAATGGAAATAAGTGTTTTCACTTTCTTGTGTGATCCATGTATTTTTAACATATTTACAATTATATTATGTACTTACATTGAACTTACTAAATAAAATCACTCCCCGCACTTATACTTTTAATTTAAGATGACTTACCACCCTCTATTGGAATGGTGCGTGAGTCCAGAAAGTAGTTAGCAACATCCAGTGTTCAGTGCGGTTAGCTTTTCTCCATTGCTTCTCCAAAAATATTAGTCCTGTTGTGTGGGCCGCCAGAAGAGGAGGTACTGCTGGCCCACCACCAGAGGGCGCACTGCCTGAACAGCCGGGAGTGACAGCTGTTACTCATTACTTCCTGACAGCTGTCACTCATTCTTCATCATCTCACTCCATAAAACCCAGACGTCATCTCCACCTCGTCGCCGAGATATCATACTTCATTGGAGGTAATATCATCAGCCATTTGTGTTTATCTTAAGCTGTATATTGTGAGTGTTTGCAGGAGTACCGGTCCCTCTTCGTGTGGAGGCTGAGTGAGTGCAGGACGGCACTCTTTTCCTCTGAGGGATTACTGTAAATACATCAGCATTCTGAGTGAGAGGTGGAGGTGGCATTCCCACCGTTGTTGTTACTGGGTGTACACACACCCACACTTGACTGTCTTTGTTCTCGCCAGCAGTACCAGATCCGACAGTCGGGGACGGTGATCACCTGGGAATTCGGGACTTGGCGGCGGAAATCGTGTGGTTCCGGCTCTTCTCAGGACAGACGTCTTCTATCCTCGAGTCTGCCCACATGTCACCTTTGTGGATTGACTGTAATTATATTCTGAGATTGTCTGTATATTCGTTGTGCACATTTTACAACATTAAATTGTTACTTTTTGGCTCATCTATTGGCCGCTCATTTCCGCCCCCTGTTGTGGGTCCGTGTCACTACACTTTCACAACAGGATATCTCAGCCAGCGTAAGTGTAAGTAGGTGCTTTTAATTTGACCAAAAAAAAAAAAAAAAAGACGGTGGCATAAGACATTAAAACCACTACCACATTTCAGTCATGGTAATAACATGAGACTTAACTCATTCATGGTAAGAGCAACATAACACTTAACTAAAAGCTGACTAAATCATATGAACTACAAAAACACAATAAATCAATAATACTAATAACACTGTCAAACTAACATGAAGCACAATTAACATTTAAAAACCCAAACTCCCATGATGCATTGCAGCATAATGTCCAAGTTTTTGTTTTCACAGCATTTTATATATATATATATATATATATATATATATATATATATATATATATATATATATATAGAGTCATCTTTTCACTGGGTACAAAAACTAAAATAATGTTTCAGGGAATAATGTTATTATCTTGTGCAGCATGAGTGAAATTTTGTTCAGCAGGTTTGGCTAAGTTACATGAAGCTTCAAATGAGCTGGTTTGTCAGTTTCTTTCATCACCACAGCCTATTTCTGGTGGCCAAGAAAGCTTCCTCAGCTTGTTATCACAGTTACTAATAATTAATAAAGTCAAAAACGGTCAAAACACCCAATACAACATTTAAGAGCTTACATAGTAGAGCTGCAAGAACAAACTGATTAATAAGTTATTAGTTCACTCCATTATTAATAAACAACTATTTGGATAATTACTGAACGTTTTTGAGAGTTTTTTAAAATACCCAAATTCTCTGATTTCAGCTTCATAAACATGAATACTTTCTGGTTTAATTTCCTAATTTCTTTGCTCATATCTGGCAGCAAACTAAATATATCTGGGTTAAGGACAAATCCATTTTTTTTTCACAATTTTCCTGAGATTTAATGGACCTAACACCTAATTGATTAATCAATAAAATAATCAACTGCTTAATCTATTATGAAAATAGTTGTTAGTTGGAGCCCTATCTGACAGCAACTCCAAAATCATCCAGACAGTCCAAAACCAAGGAAACATTGAATCAGAAATCAAGAAATATAAAAATTAGCAAATATTAATCATGGAGAAGTACGAAGAATATAATGATTGATATTTTATAGATAAGTAATTGGAGAAATTCATTTTCTTTTGATTCACTAAGTTTCAGAAGTAAGGTATTTGTTAGTGCTGATATTCCTACAATCCTGCAATGCCTGTACAGTCTGCAGTAGTTTTGTGCCTCCAGCAGTGCAGGGTAAATATGAACAAGTAAAAAAACAGACTCTCTATTCATTAACTGTAGTGAACAAATAGTGATCCATTTGACCAAGCTCACCACCCACATGTACAAGAGACCAGTTTTCCGGACAGGCCATTTAATATCCATCAAATATTCCTAGTTAATGAATTAACCATGTGAAACTAAAAATGGAACTGCTCAATAACTGTTTTCTTTATAAATAAAAATCAATGAAAACAGATTATTAATTGATTCCAAATATTATTCATCAAATCATGGAATATCTGTAACTTTACATAAAGACCCCCTGCCACCCCAACCCATCCACTTAATAAAATAAAAAAGAAAGAAAAACATTCAAATTTCATGACAGCATTTATTATTTAAAACTAGGGCTGCAAACACCTTAATTAACTCCTTGTTAATCAGTTTGAACATCATCAAACAATCCCACCAGACTTTTATTTAAGAGTCCCAGGAAGTAAATTACTTATTTCTTCAAAATAGTCAAAATGCCAAAGCTATTTAGTTTACGGTCAAACACCGGTGGATTTTCACATTTGGGAAGCTGCAACCAATCAAACTTTGTCATGTTTGATAAATGAAGTAAAGCAGGCACTCCCAAACTTAACACCACAACCGCCTTTGAAATCTGAAAGTCTTCTGTGGCCCATCCAAACCTTTAATCACAATATTGATTGACACTAGAAACTAAAATGAAGGATTTCCGCATGTATGTTAAACTAGGCCGGTTAAATGAAGAATAACGTAATGTAAACCCATGGCTTTGTTTTATTACCTCTGATTACAATTTTAAAATAATCATAAAAAATTGGAGTCATTCTAAATTGAAAATCAAAGACGTTTTTATTTATTTATTTTAATGACACTTTGAGAATCACTCAAGCAATGCTAAATAGTTTATTCTTTTCTGTCAATACAACAATTAATCAGAGCATTGCAAGACTGTTCAACATATTAGATGCTCATTAAGCTCACTTTACTGCCGGTTTATTTGACTTCCAAAAACGTTAGTGTTGACAATTTTTAGCACTGATAAAGTCGCGTATCAAGTGCAAATGCTGAACTTGAGCTGGCCCTAGTTTCATCGTCAACAAGTATTCATTTGTTTAAAACAAAAATCATCAATGATACTGCAAATCATTTAAAGTGTTTATGTCGTACAAAACTGTTTTTTTTTTTTTCATTATTTACTTAATCTAATAGAATTAAATACAGCTGTGGTTTAGTGAAGCATACGCAAACTCACACGTCTGTACATGTAGAAATTCGCATGCTATAAGTAGAACTAAACCCTGAAATGGCACATTTTTACTTGTGTGACATATGTTACAGAAATCAATATTTGGGCTTGTTCTGACAGATACCGAGTGAGCCAGGAAGCATTTTGTGTGGCACATGCCCACAGACTGTGGTAAAAGAGAGAGCCAGTCTTCAGAGATGCTGATGAGATCAGCTGACAGAGATCTCATCCACAGCTAAGGAATTTTTTCGGCCATGGTGACAGTCTGATCTCTTAAAGCTACAATGTCACATTTCTATCTGATGTCTCTGACTGCATCAGTTCCTAGCTATGATCATGGTGCCCTGTTACACCTTTAAGAACAAACATTCAACAATTCCTGGATGTTAATTTGGGCCTTCTTCCTTAATGATGTAATGCCTGCTTGGTGCCAAGCATCTTATATTTTTGTATAATAGATTGTAAAGTTAGTTGTGCTACCACAAATCTTTCAAAGATGGCTAATAAAGAAAGATTTGGCCAGATGCATTGGCTAAAATATGCATTGCAGTTTTATTTGGAAGTGATTAAGTAGCCGTTAAATGGCTACGGTGAGCAATGCTTTCCATACCTATGAAACCATAATAATAATAATAATAATATTATATATATTCATATATACTGAAAGCTTATGGCACATAGATCAAAAATATGACATACATTGACCTGTCAATGCTTTCAGTACTGCTCTATATAGCTGTGAAAGGGGTTAGGGTTAGTGGAAAGCATTGCTTTCTATAGCTGTACAGTGATTGGCGTCTACGGAAAGCAACACTCTCCGTAGCCCTTTAACGGCTATGAAATCTCGCCCTTTTTATTTTCTTTCCTGCTTTTAAATGCAAGAAGACACTGGTTCTACAGGTAGGCTTTCAATATGACCAAAGATTCCTCAGCTAAACCTTAATCATACAAATTAGCCTTTCAGAATGTTTTCTAAGAAATTCCACCAATTTGCTGAATCTTTCATGCTGTTTAAACTATTGACTCAATGAAAACTTTAATAAAAGTGAACTAAATCTATCTTACAATTAATTTTTAAATAACTTTATATGGAAATAAAGTAGACATTCTAACTGACTTTAAGATATTGTTTTATAAAATGGAACAGGCGGTGCTAGATAATATATTGATTTTTAAAATTTTTGTAGCCAGACTGTATGCGAATTTATGGTCTGAAATGTCTTTTGTTGTTAACATCAACAGATTGATAAAGTGATAATGAAAACAAATAATACTTTGCTGGTTAAAATCAAAATTTTCAGCTTTGTACTGTTGCCAGAGAACGTCATTGAAAAAAAAAAAATTATATATATATATATATATATATATATATATATATATATATATATACACACAACAATAATAATGGACTGATTATGTTATCATATAAATAAATAGTTAGATGAGTTTTAAACTATTTAATTATATTTTGCTGGCTCATACTCTTCAGTCAGATATAATTTGGCTCCGATGGGACACCAGCTACACGAATAAACGAGAGGCGGCGGGTTGCGGGTCGACGTTGCATTCGATCCGCCGTTAACACTCCCAATACCACAGCCGACTCTCGGTGCTCACACAGCGGCCACGTCCCCGTCAGCTCTCCTCCCATCGACCCAGGGACACACGCGTGAACCGCCAGACAAAAACAGCGCGTTCAGCTCGCATTACTTACGCCCTCGGTCTGGGGAAGCCCATGGACAACAGAACGTCCAGACTGGAGCCGCATTTCACCGTGCCAGAGCGGTTCTGTCTCAGCCTCCGAGGCAGGATTTTACTGTAGAGGTCCTCTTTGGCAGCCATGCTCCGCCCGGTCTCAGTCCGACGACTAGTCCATGAGCTCGAGCCACCGGGTCCGCACGCGCGGAGAGACGTAGAGCAGCGCCGAGCGGCCAGCGGAGCTCCACTGCTCCGCCCACCGCACGTAACAGCCAATCAGAACCGTTCCCCGCAAAAACATCACTCCCGAGTTTTCACCACAGATTCGACCTTATTTTGAAATTTTAACACGCTTAATATTACTGATCGTTTCTCCCAAGCACGAAGTGGCCTTAATCAAAGAAAAGTTAAAAATATGAGGAAAAAGAAGGAACGAAACAGCTTTCCCCCCCCTTGTTTTTAATGAAAGGTGAAGGTTTGCATATCTTATTTTCATAATTATGACTTAAAACCTCAAAATTAGGATTTATGATCTCAAATATGAGGCAGTTTTTCAAAATTATGCTTTGTTAAAAATATGGATTTATATTTCATACATGACCTCTCATAATTATGATTTATCTCAGCTCACAATTATGACTGACTTCTAATGAGTGAACATACCATAGCTGATTTATTTTCATAATTACTACTTACTTCAAAATTAGGACTTACTATCTCACAATTGTGAGACAATTTTTCAAAATTATACTACGGTCATACAAAATGACTTTCTAGCTCATAATTAACTCACAGCTATGATTTATCTCATAATTACAACTGAGCACCTCATATGACTACTCTTATTATGGTGACTTGATATCCTATCATTGACTACCATGCAAATATGATTTACCATCTCATAATTACAATTTAGCATCTGAAAATTAGGACTTACTATCTCATAATTTTAACTTTTTTTTTTGCATTGTATAACTATTATTAACATCTCATAATTGACTACCTCACAATTCTGATTTTTTTTTTTTATGTAATTGCGACTTAGCACCTCATATGACTTACTCTTATTATGGTGACTTGACATCCTATTATTGACTACCATGCAAATATGATTTACCATCTCATAATTACAATTTAGCATCTCAAAATTAGGACTTACTATCTCATAATTATGGTATGTTACAAATTCAAACTATTCACAATTTAAAAAAAAAATATTTTTTTTTAGAAATGTATAACTATTAGAAACATCTCATAATTGACTACCTCTCAATTCTGATTTTCTTTCATGTAATTACAACTTAGCATTTTAAAATTAGGACTTAATTATAAGTTACAAAATCAAACTGTGATGTATAAACTCATCATGTATGTATCTCATTATTATTGTCATATCTCACAATTTTGACTTTCTCATAATTATGATTTACCATCTTAAAATTAGAATAATTGTGATGTCTCATAATTGACTTATGGGCAATTATGGGGGTAGTGACCAAGTCGTTACTGTGCTTGGTTTCAGTGTGGAAGGTTCCTGGTTCAAACTCCACCCCTGCCCACATCCCACCATAATCCCCCCGTAATGTGGCGCTGCAAGTTGTTACAGGCAAGTCCACTAGAGGAAAAACAACGGTGCCCTTAAGCAAGGCGCTTAATTTCCCAGTTGCGTCCGACGTGTAGAGGAGCATCTTGCATGGCAAAGACCTTGAGATGGGTGTGTGTGTGTGTGTGTGTGTGTGTGTGTGAAAACAATGCATCAGTGTGAAGCACTTTGAGAATCAGATGGACAAGTGTTATGTGGATGCACTCTATGGGCCATTAATTATAAAAGAGAATCTCATAATTATGACTTGACATCTCAAAATTATGAGAAAACACTACTTAAAAAATATGGTAGAAATCGTTTTCAAGTGGTGAAAACTTTACGTAGATAAATAATATGTCAAAATAATCAGAAATCTTGATATGATTTCTATATCTTTATGTGAAACCAAGTAGAAATGCACTCCTTAGAGCCCCAACTCTATCAGGGAATAAAATGTGAAAAAAAGAGAGAAAATTGTAACATAAATATGCTACAATATGCTCAACTATTTAACATGATCACTCATTTCAAATTTGTTTTTCAGGAATCTTGCTTAAAGTGGAAACACCATTCCACAGTCCAGAATTAAAGTGTGAAATAGATTATTATTGGTACTTTCCCAACATCTGGTATCTCAATGCCGCAGAATCTCACAAACACCTTTCTCAGAATTTCAAGTTATAGTCATAATTGATTAAAACACATTGATTAAAATAAAGAAGAAAAAAAACAGTACTTCATAACATGAGTTGGGTGGGAGTTCATTTATTTTTCCCCAAAATAGGGCCTCCATACATCTATGAGATACAGTTTACAGGACATAAAATTTGTAAAAATGTATTGTGTACAAAAATTACCATTAAAATACAAAGATAATAAAATGAAGTCAGCTATAACTGATTTTAAAAGATCAAAAAAGAAAACTACTGAAGTTGGGTTTTATATTGTAGTGAAAACAATGTAAATTTGGCATATGAATATGCTAATAACTTATCAAGCTATTTTCAAAAATACTTTGCAACATGAAATAAATTTTCACAGAAAGAATGATAACAAAACTTGATAACATGAAAACATGATTGGCACAGTCTAGTATATTATTAGATAACCCATCTTAAAAGAGGTAGCATTCCCACTTATTGTTATGGCTTTGGTGTAATTTATTAAAGTGATCTTTTATGTCCTGTATGAGAATAAATCACCTCAGGAGCAGAGTAAGCTGAGGGGCCACACACAGTCTAAGTTTACTGTCAGTGAGATGATTGTGTCACATCGTTGTTAAGTGTTGGCAGACGGGTTGTATGGAGCAATGACACAGAACACACACCCTGCCTCCTGGAAAGCTTGTCTCATTGCCACCTAGTGGTTCAAACAGCATGGTATTACTGGAAAATCAACCAACGTAAACCCCGAATCAAAGTCCACATTGGACAGACTTACCAGCTTTGATGGGTCCAAACATAGACCCACCACAGCCCCGCCGCTGCCTGGTAACTTTACAGCAGAGCCAAACTAGAAATAGCAGCAGAAAAATAGGGAAAAACTCTCAAACAGTAAAAAAAAAACAAAAAAAAAAAACACTGCAGGCAGAAGGTAGTAAAACACTTGATTGCCTACTTCCTTTGCCACCTGAACCAGCTTGAGATTTCCTGGACCCAGACAGTCGTCACTGTAGACAGACCTAGAGAATGCAGTATGATGTTACTGTAGGTCTTCTTGTATCGTTGACATTATTAATGCAACTACACCAATACCTTCTCAACTCAAAGTTCTGGTCCATCAGTTGTGCCAGCTGACTCCAGTCTCTGCTCTCAACAGCAATCCTTAAGAAAGAATCATTTCAGATTGTTCAATCATTATATTAACAATATGTTCACAGTTAAGTTCTCATCAACATACTATACTCCTGCAACTGAAAAAGTACAGTTGTACAATGAAATGGAGAAATTTATTAAAATGATTATGTTACTGTGCTAATTTGTTGAACCAACCCTATAATATTCACTGCTGCATTAATTTATTTCTACAACTTTTATGTTTACAAGGATTTAAAAAACATTCAGAACTACTCAAACCAACCTCGCCTGATCAGTGAGCTCAGCAAAAGTCTTCATTGCTTCAATGACCAGAGGTTCCCCTGCAAAAAGAAATCATACAGTTGCAGTCATAGGTTTACACACACTTTGGTGAAAAACTTTCAAACTCTGTTTTCCCCTCCTGCACATATTCACTTTTGTCAAAATAACATTTGCTTTATTTCCGCACAAATTTATAAAAAAAAATAAAAGCTACAGGATACATTTCAATTTTCTTCAGTGCATTACTGGGTTACAGCATAGAAGGATCCAAAAGATTCCTGTCGCTACTTGTAAAAGCTTCTGAGTGACTAACTGCTATAATTTAAACTTGGGACAGTTTGGCTGTATTTAAGAGCCTAAGTGAAGAACAAGAGCCTTCTTAACTGTAAAAGCAGGCAATTCTTCATGGACTGGCACCTCCCTACCGAGCTGACCTAATTAAACCCTATGTACTGGCCCGGGGTTGCATTCTCAAGGTGCAGGAGTACTTAGTGTCCCTAGGGTGAATAAAAAGTCTGCGGGTCACAGAGCTTTCTCTTATCGTGACCCTGTTATGTGGAATGATCTCCCTGTATCAATAAAACAGATTCTGTAGAGACTTTCAAGTCCAGACTTAAGACGCACTTATTTTCCCTTTCGTATGGCTAGCATACTGGCATAGTATGTTACTATGCTTTTTACCCTTTTAATTCATTTTATTAGTAAACAGAGCGGGCCGCAGCCTCAATTTTATCTAAATTCTGGGTCTTTTAGTGAAGCTTAGGGCTAGTGGCCAGCAATCATCTTAGTATTTCTTCTGGTTTTTTTGTTGCTTAATGCTGACAAATTACACTGTATTTGTTGTCTTTATGATGCTTGATTCTGCTTTTTTCTTTTCTCTCTGTTTGAGGTGCAGCTCCATCCAGAGATGGGTGTGGTATCTGTTCTAGAAACTGTCCTGTGCACCGGCAGCATTCCCTGTATGTTCGTTTTGTGAATTGTTTTGTAATTTGTGACTATAGCATGGCCCAAGTGGAGGGTCACCCCTTTGAGTCTGATCTGCTTGAGGTTTATTCCTCAGAGGGAGTTTTTCCTGACCACTGTTGCTCTGGGGATTGGTAAGGTTAGACCTTACTTGTGTGAAGCGCCTTGAGGCAACCTTGTTGTGATTTGGCGCTATATAAATAAATGAAAATGAAAGTGTCTGTCACACTATGATGGATTGAGGATATCCATTCGTGTCTGCATTTTTCCTGTACAAGTCCTTTTCTCATTCACTAAATGAGTTCCTTGTTAGCTCATGCATGGCAAATTCATCGGAAAGTTTTCTGCATGCTCAAAACTGTGAGTGGACATCAGACCGAGAGTTTTCCTGGTGGTTGCACATTTGTTTACTGTTTTGTCTTGAACTTGTTTGTAATTCTACGATACACATGCATTCATATCCTGTGATTGTCCGATGCTTCAGACTCGGCTTCTGATTTGCCAAAGCTCCAGTGCGGGTGTGAATTCAGCACAAGGGGAGAGAGGACACTTCTAGGCACAGCAACATGTAGCACAGCTGTTCACTTAGCTAAAGTCACACTGAAGAAAAAGACTGTGTGGGCTGTGTGGGTTTTTATCTGGATGTCAGAGCGAACCCAGCAGATTCTCTTGGCGAGAAGGTGCCCCAAGTTGTTTGCTGTCTTTGCTGTTGTAGCTGTACTGAACACCAGCACAGTGGAGAGGACATTGTCAGTGCACGAACATCACAAGAAAGTATGCCCTCATGATCCCAGAGCTAGTTGGATTCTTGCCACATTTGCATTTAGACCTTGAAGAATCCCACTAAAATCTGACTCCCCCCAGCATGCATATCTGTCTTGAAACCTGGAAAATCGTTTTGCTGAATGTAGCTCTTTGTGTTGCCAGTGACAATGTGTTATCATATGTCCATCAGAGCACCAAATCCACTGGAAACTGACAGATTAAGCAATACTTGCCACCGGACAAATTATTTCAATCCAATACTAATCACTTTACTCAATCAGTCGTAGTGTGACTACACTTTAAAGAATTAAACCAAATCACCCAAAGCAAAATTTGCATCTCCATAAGAAGGCCCCTCCTTCACAGTGCCTCAAAAATATTCAAGATACCACAAGCAAGTGTGCAGTCTATTATTATACCTGCATGTCTTTGGAAATAGGAGGAAGCTGGAGCAAAAAAAGGAAATCCACATGAACATGCAATTGTCACACAGAAAGGACCAGGTCAGAAGCGAACCTGGGACCTTCTTGCTGTGAAACAACGGTGCTAATCACTAATCCACTGTGCTGCCAGTCAAAATAGAAAGATCTAAATTCTTATCAGTGTTATTCTTATCATTCTTAGTAATGTAATACTTTTTTCTGAAGCTTTGTTTGATGATGTCTTAATAGTAGGTCGATTAGCTATATTTTCCATATTTTTCACTGGCTTTAAATTAATGGTGCATTCACACTCTGATTAAGACGTTCATGCTAAAAGTGTAATAACTTGTATACACACACATAATTTAGATGAAGGATGAAGGCCTACCACTGAGCCAGCGCTGTCGGACGTTACTGTGGATACGGCCAGAGTCACTGGGGTCGCTCAGGTACGCCAACCAGAATGGTGGAAGCTCAGTCATGTCCATAGACACATAGTCCCCTGAAAATTAAATAAACACTTAAAAGAAATTGATTTTATGTGACACTGATACTGAAGCATCCATTGACTGAGTACCATAACCCTGCTCTTCCATGAGCGTCTTATTGAAATCCATGTAGACCAAGCCTTCATAAACCTGCAAAGGCAAAGTGATTGCTGCTACTGCAGGTGCAAAATAAGAAGAAAGGGGTGACTTTTGTGTCGGTAATGTTACTGACCTGCACAACTCTGTCCTGCAGTCCGGCGGTGATGAAGAGCTCATCAGTCTCCACGTTGAGAATGAAGTTTGCTCGGATTGGTTTTGGAAGATCCTGAAGAATAAATCATTTAAACCCCAAGTGAAGTTACAGCAAGCTAATTTGTGGCTGTCTTTTGTGTGTGTGTGTGTGTGTGTGGCGGGGGGAGGTGGGGTGCACTGTGTGCCACAAGGATTTTGATTTCTCTTTTCCTTGTGTGGTGTTTTTTAATTTGACAGTTTGTCCAATTTTGGAAAAGGAAAAGTAAGATTTTATAGCTTATAAAATGAAAAAAAAAATTCCCATCCATATATTTTATTAAAATGCAAAATGCAATGTCTCATGTACTGGTCACAAAATCATAGTTACGACTTACGAGGACTGTGATACAACATGATGACTGCCAGCTTTAGATGATTTTGTGATATACTTGTATTACTGGATTTGAGGTGGACTCTTCACACAGGACAATTTTTTTTTAAAGGATCATATTGTACAAAATTGTGAATACAGTATAGGTGAGGAGGTTTCATGTTAAACATCCTCAAACTCTAACAATGTAGTGCAGCAGATAAGTTAATATTTATTGAGGGATCTTTCAAATGGTGATGCAAGCACCAAATTTGGCACACATACTCCTTAGAAATTACTCTTTTAAAAATGCCAAGTGGCCACATGAACTTTCAATAGGCGGCCAAGACGGGGTCAATTGAAGAATTACACAGGGGTCAAAATTTAAAAAATGCTCCAATCATATTGAAAGGTATTCCATATTATTTGTCTGATCATAAAGATTCCAAAAAAAGTATAGTTTGGACCATCTGTGAATGAATGTTATGGAGTTATGGGGTAAAAATAGCAAAAATGGTGACAAAGGTCAATTTCAATTTGTACAGGGGTCAAAAGTTAAAGTTGCTCCAATTTTGGTAAAAAGTAATGCAAATTATTAGTTGAGTGAATATGGTTTTAAAAAGGAATAGTTTGCATCATGTATCATGCTTAGTTATCATGTTACAGAGTAACTAATGCTGCTCCTTTTCATGGAGAAATGTCTCTGCTATAACATCTAGTCCTAAAATGGTCTGCTTCAGATTTCTGTGACATGTACGGTAACTCCCTGTGACCTGAACCTGGAAAAGCGGTTGAAGATGAGTGAGTGATGTACGGTAACTGTTTGTGAAGGCTAGTTAGTCAGCGTACATTCTGGGTGACACGTCCGCACAGCATGTTGGGTGGGGCCACAAGAAGCACTTTATTTCCATATAAAGCAACAAATACATAAGCAGATTTCCGACAGACCTGAAAAATGTGTGTTGTTTTTATTTATTAATTTATTTTTTAGCTACAAACTTTGATATTTCTTTTTAGGACACC
Organism: Thalassophryne amazonica; assembly: GCF_902500255.1. Lineage (NCBI taxonomy): Eukaryota > Metazoa > Chordata > Actinopteri > Batrachoidiformes > Batrachoididae > Thalassophryne > Thalassophryne amazonica. The sequence goes on from NC_047106.1 coordinate 41,942,953, forward strand.
TGGGACTCTATTTTGACAATCTATAGCAAACAGTCTAACACACAGTACAAACATCAATTTAGGGCACGTCCAAGTCCTTGTTGTTCAATTTCAATTCAATTCAATTTATTTCATTTATATAGTGCCAAATCACTACAAAGTGGTCTCAAGGCGCTTCAAACAATTTAACTTTACGACTACGTATATGTATACTACAATCTTCTCCTGTATGAATATTTAGGTTTTAGAAGCTAACTCCTATAATATTATGCAGTAACTATATTTCTTGTATATGTTGTTTATTACCCTTATTGTGTAAATATCACTTATATACATGCTGTCCATTTTCTTGAGCCGCTTGGGTGGGTAGGGAGAGTTCCCATGGGATAAAAAAGCTTTTCAACCTACCATCCCTGGTTCTCAAGACCAGGCACCTAAGTGGCTCTACTCTACTCTATTCTACGCTTCTTTTTTTTTTTAGATATACCTTAGTATACACTAGTAGAGTTCTACCTTAGAATTGGAATATATTATAGAAGACATACCTTACTGAATTTTCATGCACTCTCTGCACTGAGACATAAGATCCTTCTTTGTCTGTTATGAGGTTGGAATGTTTGATTTGTATATGTAATGTGTTTTTGTATCAAATTACGGGATGTTAGGCATCATAATAATGTGTTATAAGGAGATATGTTTTTGTTTGAACATTTAATGTCCATAAAAAATTGAATGCTTCTTTTTATTGTCAATCCAATCTCCAAACAGCCCCTGCTGCCGGGAGAAAGAAAGCACCATTAATATATAGTAGAAACGTGAAATATGAAAGACTGAAAAAAATATTCCTGATATACAGAAATTTTAGTCAAATCAGACATAGAAATTCTGAAACATTCTTACACCATCTGTGATGTTGTAGAATTTCATGAGACACTTAAGTGTAGCAGAGACGATGGCACTGTAAAAAATTGCAAATACGTATTGACTGACACATCATAAATATTCATTAAAGTCAACCATACAGGTATTAAATTGAGTAAAAGCACTAGTTACCTGCTTCCAGCAAGGCCCTTCATTAAAAAAGATTAAAAAAAAGACAATTTGATCCTTAATGCATTTTTTAGGGCAGTAATTCTCCATGTAAAAGACATTTCTTAGTGTTTATGGTCCATTAATTTATAATTTTACACTTTGTGTTGCATTGTGCTTTATTATTTGGCATGTGATTGGGATGCTCACCACTTGCCGAGGAATGTTGGTGTCATATTTCAGTGTGAAGTTCTGCTTTGTCAATGCAATGCTGCAGTAAAAATACAAACACATGAATGAATGATTGAGTATTACAGTCCCAGTCAGGAGTGAGGGATTTTGCCTCATCATACGTGTGTTGAAATTTTAAAAGTCTGACAATAAGAGCTATTGTACATTAAAGGCTGCAGAAAAAAACCCCCAATATGATTAGCGGTTTCATTTATGACTGTGTGACTCTTACGTACAGCAGTAAACACATTTTATGAACATTTAAATATCAATTTCCTTCATGAATAATTATCAGTGAGAAACAAGCGTGCACACACAGAGTGCACATGCCTGCACCAAATTCCAGCTGTCTTCCGGATATGCGTCCTCAAACGATTTCGAGTTCAGGTGCTTTACCAAACTACAAATAACATGAAAATCTTTGGCAGACATAAATATATCGCAATGCTAAAATACCCTCAGCCATGTGAGCATTCTCACTAGCTTTTACATAACATATGAAAACATGTTATATCTACACATAAACAAAGTGGTTTTGGAGCGCCAGAGACAGACCAGCCAGAGATGTCATGGTGCCTCTCTTCTCTGATTGGCTGTCACCTCCGACCCTCAAACACAAACAAACAAAAAACACAGATTTGCATTATTCATAGCATAAAAATATGAAACAGAATGTGACTTTTAACCTCTTAAAATATGTCAAGGTTAGCCAACTTTGAACTTGTCCAAGGTCTGTGTCCCAAGAATGTTCCCTGTGAATTTGAAGACCCTGGCAGTAATAGGACTGGACTTATGCTGAGCACAGACAGATGGCCCGATGGATGCAAATCCTTCACAATACCCGATGGCCATATTTGATGGCCTCGGGTAAAAATGGTACTCTTAAATAATTCCAAAACTACATTAGCTTCAAATCAACTTCTGCTTGACCCAAAACTGATGCCTCCACCAAATTTCATTAAAATCCAGTTTTTCTCTGTGCAAGGTCAAGTTTACACACCCAAAATTTGCGTGAGTTTAGCAGGGTTGTGAACATAAGAAGTCACAAATTGATGTACAGAGTATTATCCAATTTTGCATGACTTTGAACATTAATAAAAAGATTAGCTATTAAGAATTTTGAACATGTGATCAAACTCAAAAGACATTGATGGCTTATTGATTACTACATACTACCATGTTTAGGCATAGGATCCCATACTGCCACCTACTGGTGGGGATGTCACTGAATTCAACGTTCATCTATGCTTCCTCATATCAGAATGCAGTCCTAATCGGAATTTATTTTAGATGCCCCAACTTTTACATTTAAAGTCAGAGTTGACGTATAGGTATACATCATCACTCTTCATCTTGTGTCAACTGTGTTTTTGTTGTATAGAGGACAGCATAAAACTGACATAATACTGTTGTGGCAAGAAATCCTGATGATCGTGTGAAGACAGCTTCAAAATGTGAAAGAGGAACATCTCCGCCCAAAATGTATTTACGAGTGTGCAACGACTCATATCACAACACAACAGTTACATATTGTTATAGTTGACATATTTTGCCAACAATCTAACAGACATTGAAATCAGCCAAAAACATTATCCAACTTGGCGTAGGTTAAATACACTCTGACTGCCAAAGACAGACCTACAGCGGCATCTGTGCTGTTACATGTGATAATTGATGCTTTGATTAATGTTTTCAACACTTAGCAAATTAAAATATGCAACAAAAAGAGACCAGGCAAATGCTAACATTGAATGTAAGATCCATTTTTACCCAAGGCCATGGCCACTGGGTATTGCAAAGGCCTTGCGTCCATCTGTCCGTCCTCCCCTGCTCAGCATAAGTCTATTTCTATTACTGCCAGGGTCTTCAAATTCACAGGGAACATTTTTGGGACACAGACCTTGGGCAAGATCCAAAATGGCAAACCTTGACCTATTTTAAGAGGTCAAAAGGTCACATTCTGTTTCCTATTGTTTTGCTCATACGGCCGACAGCATAAGTCCAGTCCTATTACTGCCAGGGTCTTCAAATTCATAGGGAACATTCTTGCAACAGAGACCTTGGACAAGTTCACAGATGCCTAACATTGACCTATTTTAAGAGGTCAAAACAACACATTCTGTTTCCTATTTTTATGCTCATATGGCTGAGTCTATTTTAACATTGCATTTTATTTTAAATTGAAATTATTTTGCACAGGAAGCCACAAACATTTAAACCCTGATAAGGGATTGTTTTAATGATGTAGCTCACCCTTGCTTTGAGCAGAACTGGTAGAACTTTTTACATGTAGCCTGTAGCAGCCGGAGACCTCCTAGATAGCTAAAGGATGAAGGAACAGAGATTAAAAAAATGGTGAGCACAATGAAAACTGTGGCATATACGAGTATAAAGTCTGAAGTGCGCCGCATACAAACCCCTCCTTTCTGCTGATACAAAACAAATCTTGCAAGCTTCCAAACTCTGTGGGGTCATTGAGTGGGTGAGGCACTAAAACCTGAAATGTAACAGAAATGCACATTACATCTGTACATTGTATCCAAGGTAAAGGTGCTTAGCTTTGTGTGTGTGGGTGTTACCAAAGTCTGACTCTCCATAAGGGTAACCTCGGCCCAGAAGTTAGAGATGGACATAGCGATAGTTTTGCCATTGAAACCGTCTGATGGATTCCCCATTAATCCAACCCTATGAAAGATTTATAAAATGCGCCGTTAAATCAGCAAATGGGAGAATTAAGTGTGAAACTCTCAACATGACACATCCAAGGGATTCTATTTTAATGTAATTTATTGTTTTCAGCTCCCCCTCTAGCTGCCACCTTATCGTGGTGGGGGAGTTTGCGTACCAGGATGATCCTAAGAGCTATGTTGTCGGGGGCTTTGTGCTCCCTGTAGGGTCTCCCAAGGCAAACAGGTCCTAGGTGACGAGTCAGACTAAGGGCAGTTCAGAACCTCCATGACCAGTAAAAAAATCAAGGACCGAGACGGCGCCCGGTATGGCGGAGCCGGGGTCCCACCCTGGAGCCAGGCCTGGGGTTGGGGCTCGCGCGTGAGCGCCTGGTGGTCGGGCCTTAGCCCATGGGGCCCGGCCGGGCTCAGCCCAAAAGAGCGATGTGGGCCTGCCCTCCTGTGGGTTCACCACCTGCAGAGGGGGCCATGGGGGTCGGGTGCAGAGAGGATTGGGTGGCGGTCAAGGGCAGGTGGCCTGGCGGCCCGGTCCATGCTCACAGCCCCTGGCTGTTGGGACGTGGAATGTCACCTTGCTAGGGGGGAAGGAGCCTGAGCTTGTGCAGGAGGTTGAGAGATACCAACTAGAGATAGTCGGGCTCACCTCCACGCACAGCTTGGGCTCTGGTACCCAACTCCTGGAGAGGAGCTGGACGCTTCATTTTTCTGGCATTGCCCACGGGGAGAGGCGGAGAGCTGGGGTCGCACTGCTTATTGCTCCCCAGCTCAGTCGCCATGTGTTGGAGTTCACTCCGGTGAACGAGAGGGTCGCATCCCTATGCCTTCGGGTCGGGGACAGGTCTCTCACCGTTGTCTCGGCCTACGGGCTGAGCAGTAGTGCAGAGTACCCGACCTTCCTGAAGTCCCTGGGAGGGGTACTAGATAGCACTCCGACTGGGGACTCCATTGTTCTCCTGGGGGATTTCAACGCCCACGTGGGCGGTGACAGTGAGACCTAGAGGGGGGTGATCGGGAAGCACGGCCTCCCCGATCTGAACCCGAGTGGTGGTCAGTTGTTGGACTTCTGTGCTAGTCACAGTTTGTCCATCACGAACACCATGTTCGAGCACAAGGGTGTCCATAAGTGCACGTGGCACCAGGACACCCTGAGCCGGAGGTCGATGATCGACTTTGTAGTCGTATCATCTGACCTTCGGCCACGTGTCTCGGACACTCGAGTGAAGAGAGGGGCAGAGCTGTCGACTGATCACCACCTGGTGGTGAGTTGGATCCGCTGGGAGGGGAGGAAGCAGATCAGACCTGGCAGGCCCAAATGTATCGTGAGGGTCTGCTGTGAACGACTGGCGGAACCCTCTGTCAGCGAGGTTTTCAACTCCCACCTCCGGGAGAGCTTCTCCCAGATCCCGGGGGAGGTTGGAGATATGGAGTCCGAGTGGACCATTTTCTCCACCTCCATTGTCGATGTGGCCGCTCGTAGCTGTGGTCGCAAGGTCTCTGGTGCCTGTCGCGGCGGCAATCCCCGAACACGGTGGTGCACAACGGAAGTAAGGGATGCCGTCAAGCTGAAGAAGGAGTCCTACTTATCTTTGTTGGTAGGTGGGACCACAGACGCAGCTGACAGGTACTGGCAGGCCAAGCGTGCCGCAGCCCGTGCGGTTGCAGAGGCAAAAACTCGGGTCTGGGAGGAGTTCGGCGAGGCTATGGAGGAGGACTATCGGTCGGCCTCGAAGAGATTCTGGCAAACCGTCCGACGCCTCATGAGGCGGAAGCAGCTCTCCACCAGCACTGTTTACGCTGCGGGTGGGGAGCTGTTGACCCTGACTGTGGATGTTGTCCGGCGGTGGAAGGAGTACTTCGAGGATCTCCTCAATCCCATCATCACGTCTTCCGAAGAGGAAGCAGAGACTGGAGACTCAGAGGCGGACTGATCCATTACCCAGGCCGAAGTCACCGAGGTGGTTAGAAAGCTCCTCGGTGGCAAGGCTCCTGGGATGGATGAAATCCGTCCTGAGTACCTTAAGTCTCTGGATGTTGTGGGACTGTCTTGGCTGACACGCCTCTGCAACATCGTGTGGCAATCGGGGACAGTGCCTCTGGATTGGCAGACCGGGGTGGTGGTCCCTATGTTTAAGAAGGGGGACCGGAGGGTGTGTTCCAACTATAGGGGGATCACACTCCTCAGCCTCCCCAGTAAGGTCTATTCCAGAGTACTGGAGAGGAGAATTCGACCGATGGTGGAACCTCGGATTCAGGAGGAGCAGTGTGGTTTTGGTCCTGGTCGCGGCACACTGGACCAGCTCTACACGCTCCATCGGGTGCTCGAGGGTTCATGGGGGTTCGCCCAACCGGTCCACATGTGTTTTGTGGCTCTGGAGAAGGCGTTCGACCGTGTCCCTTGGGGCACCCTGTGGGGAGTGCTCCGGGAGTACGGGGTCCTTTGCTAAGGGCTATCCGGTCCCTGTGCGACCACAGCAGGAGCTTGGTTCGCATTGCCGGTAGTAAGTCAAACCTGTTTCCAGTGCACGCTGGCCTCCGCCACGGCTGCCCTTTGTCACCGGTTCTGTTCATTATTTTTATGGACAGAATTTGTAGGCGCAGCCAGGGTGTAGAGGGGGTCTGGTTTTGGAACCACAGAATCTCGTCTCTGCTGTTTGCGGACGATGTGGTTCTGTTGGCTTCGTCAAATCAGGACCTTCAGCGTGCACTGGGGCAGTGTGCAGCCGAGTGTGAAGTGTCCGGGATGAAAATCAACACCTCCAAATCCGAGGCCATGGTTCTCGACTGGAAAAAGGTGCTTTGCCCTCTTCAGGTCGGTGGAGTGTCCTTGCCTCAAGTGGAGGAGTTTAAGAATCTCGGGGTCTTGTTCACGAGTGAGGGACGGATGGAGCGTGAGATCGATAGACGGATCGGTGCAGCATCTGCAGTGATGCGGTCGCTGTATCGGACCGTCGTGGTGAAGAGAGAGCTGAGTAGGGGGGCAAAGCTCTCGATTTACCGATCGATCTACGTTCTGATCCTCACCTATGGTCATGAGATTTGGCTCATGACCGAAAGAACGAGATCACGAGTACAAGCGGCCGAGATGAGTTTCCTCCGCTGGGTGGCTGGGCGCTCCCTTAGAGATAGGGTGAGGAGCTCGGTCACTCGGGAGGAGCTCGGAATCGAGCCGCTGCTCCTCCACGTCGAAAGGAGTCAGTTGAGGTGGCTCGGGCATCTTTTCCGGATGCCCCCTGGACGCCTTGCTGGAGAGGTGTTCCGGGCACGTCCCATTGGAAGGAGGCCCCGGGGAAGACCCAGGACATGCTGGAGGGACTACATCTCTCGGCTGGCTTGGGAACGCCTTGGGGTTCCCCCGGAGGAGCTGGGGGAGGTGTGTGTGGATCGGGAGGTCTGGGGGGCTTTGCTTGAGCTGCTGCCCCCGCGACCCGACTCCAGATAAAGCGGAAGAAAATGGATGGATGGATGGATATTGTTTTCAGTGAATTGAATCAAATCAAATCAAATCAAATCAATTTTATTTATATAGCGCCAAATCACAACAAACAGTTGCCCCAAGGCGCTTTATATTGTAAGGCAAAAGCCATACAATAATTACAGAAAAACCCCAATGGTCAAAACGACCCCCTATGAGCAAGCACTTGGCGACAGTGGGAAGGAAAAACTCCCTTTTAACAGGAAGAAACCTCCAGCAGAACCAGGCTCAGGGAGGGGCAGTCTTCTGCTGGGACCGGTTGGGGCTGAGGGGAGAGAATCAGGAAAAAGACATGCTGTGGAAGAGAGCAGAGATCAATCACTAATGATTAAATGCAGAGTTGTGCATACAGAGCAAAAAGAAGTGAATAAAAAGAAACACTCAGTGCATCATGGGAACCCCCCAGTAGTCTAAGTGTATAGCAGCATAACTAAGGGATGGTTCAGGGTCACCTGATCCAGCCCTAACTATAAGCTTTAGCAAAAAGGTAAGTTTTAAGCCTAATCTTAAAAGTAGAGAGGGTGTCTGTCTCCCTAATCTGAATTGGGAGCTGAAGGCTCTGCCTCCCATTCTACTCTTACAAGTAAGCCTGCAGTCTGAGAGCGAAGCGCTCTACTGGGGTGATATGGTACTATGAGGTCCCTAAGATAAGATGGGACCTGATTATTCAAAACATTATAAGTAAGAAGAAGAATTTTAAATTCTATTCTGGAATTAACAGGGAGCCAAGAAAGAGAAGCCAATATGGGTGAAATATGCTCTCTCCTTCTAGTCCCCGTCAGTACTCTAGCTGCAGCATTTTGAATTAACTGAAGGCTTTTCAGGGAACTTTTTGGACAACCTGATAATAATGAATTACAATAGTCCAGCCTAGAAGAAATAAATGCATGAATTAGCTTTTCAGCATCACTCTGAGACAAGACCTTTCAAATTTTAGAGATATTGCGCAAATGCAAAAAAGCAGTCCTACATATTTGTTTAATATGCACATTGAAGGACATATCCTCATCAAAAATGACTCCAAGATTTCTCACAGTATTACTGGAGGTCAGGGTAATGCCATCCAGAGTAAGGATCTGGTTAGACACCAAGATTTGTGGGGCCACGTACAATAACTTCAGTTTTATCTGAATTTAAAAGGAGGAAATTAGAGGTCATCCATGTCTTTATGTCTGAAAGACATTCCTGCAGTTTAACTAATTGGTGTGTGTCCTCTGGCTTCATGGATAGATAAAGCTGGGTATCATCTGCGTAACAATAAAAATTTAAGCAATACTTTCTAATAATACTGCCTAAAGCCGTGGTCACAACCCACCGTACTTGCACGTGTGTGCAGTCTACTTGCAAAAACGTGGGCTAAATTTGGAGAGCCGTACGTCGTAAGTACTGCCTCAG
>NC_047106.1:42859245-42962392 GCF_902500255.1 Thalassophryne amazonica
GAAAAGCAAAATGTTTTCACGAAACTAAATAAGCCCAACTGACCTGACTCAGCTTACTTGAATATTATGACCTGGATGACTGAGAATCTCCACGACAACAGAGAAATGAAAAAAGCTAAAACATGAAAATGAGAGAGACCTCAGATAGTTGGAGAAAAGGAAATGGATTTAATTTGGTGACCTCGCTTTCTGGACTCACGAACAAAAGAAAAGCCACATGCTGGGTTATGACCAGTGGATCCTCGGTTCAGATACCCCTTAGACTGGAAGAACAAAAAGAATCATTCAGGGCCCTTATGAAAGGTCTTTAATCCCCAAGTTGCTCCCGGCATGTAGTGAGAACCTTGCATGGCAGCACCCTGACATTGGTGTGTGGGTGAATGTAAGGCATCACTGTAAAGTGCTTTGACCATAAAGATTTTTTTAATGATAAGAAATGTGGCATTGGCTGCTTTGTTTTACATTAAATTACATCTCACCTTATTTTTCTTTTCGTCTTCATCATATCACGGTTGACTTGCTCCAAAAAGACATCTATGCATGGCCTCAAGAATACATAATTTTTTTGCTGCACAATCTTCCTTATAAATTCCAATTCCTGTGTAGGAAAAGGCGTACACATGGATGTTGTGCATCCACAATGTTTATAAATGAAGCCCCAGGTTACAATTTTTCTTTCATGGAAGATTAAGTGATTTGTGTTCCTGTTCCTTGCTGAGGGCAGAATCACAAAACAAGACAGAGAGTGAGAAACAACCGGTCATGGGATGAAAATGTGAGTGGTAACAATTAAATCAGTGGCCTAAACCCACATGTAGTGTAGATCCGAAGGCATGGCTGCACCATCTGTGTTCACTAATTAGCACAGGCTCAACCCAAGTGGAGAAAAAATGGGCTGCTCTGTTGCCTTGGTACAAAACCTCTGAGACCACTTACCCAGACAGTGATGGAAAACCTCATCAACTGGGAGGTATGGTTTTTCTTCTTCTTCTTTTCTACATTTACTCACAATACTTCCAACTCCCAATGGAGCTGTGTCTTGGCGCCACACAGGCTCCATTCTCATGTGATTTTGAACTCAGTAAATCTTTTCAGAATGATTGGCATGCCAGTAGACCCTAATCAATCAATTCAGTCAATTTTATTTATATAGCGCCAAATCACAACAAACAGTTGCCCCAAGGCACTTTATATTCTAAGGCAAAAGCCATACAATAATTACAGAAAACCCCCAATGGTCAAAACGACCCCCTGTGACCAAGCACTTGGCAACAGTGGGAAGGAAAAACTCCCTTTTAACAGGAAGAAACCTCCAGCAGAACCAGGCTCATGGAGGGGCAGTCTTCTGCTGGGACTGGTTGGGGCTGAGGGGAGAGAATCAGGAAAAAGACATGCTGTGGAAGAGAGCAGAGATCAATCACTAATGATTAAATGCAGAGTGGTGCATACAGAGCAAAAAGAGAAAGAAACACTCAGTGCATCATGGGAACCCCCCAGCAGTCTAAGTCTATAGCAGCATAACTAAGGGATGGTTCACCTGATCCAGCCCTAACTATAAGCTTTAGCAAAAAGGAAAGTTTTAAGCCTAATCTTAAAAGTAGAGAGGGTGTCTGTCTCCCTGATCTGAATTGGGAGCTGGTTCCAGAGGAGAGGAGCCTGAAAGCTGAAGGCTCTGCCTCCCATTCTACTCTTAAAAACCCTAGGAACTACAAGTAAGCCTGCAGTCTGAGAGCGAAGCGCTCTGTTGGGGTGATATGGTACTTATGAGGTCCCTAAGATAAGATGGGACCTGATTATTCAAAACCTTATAAGTAAGAAGAAGAATTTTAAATTCTATTCTAGAATTAACAGGAAGCCAATGAAGAGAGGCCAATATGGGTGAAATATGCTCTCTCCTTCTAGTCCCCGTCAGTACTCTAGCTGCAGCATTTTGAATTAACTGAAAGCTTTTCAGGGAACTTGTAGTACAACCTGATAATAATGAATTACAATAGTCCAGCCTAGAGGAAATAAATGCATGAATTAGTTTTTCAGTATCACTCTGAGACAAGACCTTTCTAATTTTAGACATATTGCGCAAATGCAAAAAAGCAGTCTTACATATTTGCTTAATATGCGCATTGAAGGACATATCCTGATCAAAAATGACTCCAAGATTTCTCACAGTATTACTAGAAGTCAAGGTAATGCCATCCAGAGTAAGGATCTGGTTAGACACAATGTTTCTAAGATTTGTGGGGCCAAGTACAATAACTTCAGTTTTATCTGAATTTAAAAGCAGGAAATTAGAGGTCATCCATGTCTTTATGTCTGTAAGACATTCCTGCAGTTTAACTAATTGGTGTATGTCCTCTGGCTTCATGGATAGATAAAGCTGGGTATCACCTGCGGAACAATGAAAATTTAAGCAATGCTTTCTAATAATACTGCCTAAGGGAAGCATGTATAAAGTGAATAAAATTGGTCCTAGCACAGAACCTTGTGGAACTCCATAATTAACCTTAGTCTGTGAAGAAGATTCCCCATTTACATGAACAAATTGTAATCTATTAAATAAATATGATTCAAACCACCGCAGCGCAGTGCCTTTAATACCTATGGCATGCTCTAATCTCTGTAATAAAATTTTCTGGTCACCAGTATCAAAAGCAGCACTGAGGTCTAACAGGACAAGCACAGAGATGAGTCCACTGTCTGAGGCCATAAGAAGATCATTTGTAACCTTCACTAATGCTGTTTCTGTACTACGATGAATTCTAAAACCTGACTGAAACTCTTTAATAGACCATTCCTCTGCAGATGATCAGTTAGCTGTTTTACAACTACCCTTTCAAGAATTTTTGAGAGAAAAGGAAGGTTGGAGATTGGCCTATAATTAGCTAAGATAGCTGGGTCAAGTGATGGCTTTTTAAGTAATGGTTTAATTACTGCCACCTTAAAAGCCTGTGGTACATAGCCAACTAATAAAGATAGATTGAGCATATTTAAGATCGAAGCATTAATTAATGGTAGGGCTTCCTTGAGCAGCCTGGTAGGAATGGGGTCTAATAGACATGTTGATGGTTTGGAGGAAGTAACTAATGAAAATAACTCAGAACAATCGGAGAGAAAGAGTCTAACCAAATACCAGCATTACTGAAAGCAGCCAAAGATAACAATATCTCTTTGGGATGGTTATGAGTAATTTTTTCTCTAATAGTTAAAATTTTATTAGCAAAGAAAGTCATGAAGTCATTACTAGTTAAAGTTAAAGGAATACTTGCTCAATAGAGCTCTGACTCTTGTCAGCCTGGCTACAGTGCTGAAAAGAAACCTGGGGTTGTTCTTATTTTCTTCAATTAGTGATGAGTAGTAAGATGTCCTAGCTTTACGGAGGGCTTTTTTATAGAGCAACAGACTCTTTTTCCAGGCTAAGTGAAGATCTTCTAAATTAGTGAGACGCCATTTCCTCTTCAACTTAGGGGTTATCTGCTTTAAGCTGCGAGTTTGTGAATTATACCACGGAGTCAGGCACTTCTGATTTAAGGCTCCCTTTTTCAGAGGAGGTACAGCATCCAAAGTTGTGCTCAATGAGGATGTAAAACAAAACTATTGACAAGATAATCTATCTCACTCACAGAGTTTAGGTAGCTACTCTGCACTGTGTTGGTATAGAATCATATCCTTAAACCTAGTTACAGTGCTTTCCAAAAGACTTCTACTGTAATGAAACTTATTCCCCACTGCTGGGTAGTCCATTAAAGTAAATGTAAATGTTATTAAGAAATGATCAGACAGAAGGGGGTTTTCAGGGAATACTGTTAAGTCTTCAATTTCCATACCATAAGTCAGAACAAGATCTAAAGTATGGTTAAAGTGGTGGGTGGACTCATTTACATTTTGAGCGAAGCCAGTTGAGTCCAATAATAGATTAAATGCAGTGTTGAGGCTGTCATTCTCAGCATCTATGTGGATGTTAAAATCACCCACTATAATTATCTTATCTGAGCTAAGCACTAAGTCAGACAAAAGGTCTGAAAATTCACAGAGAAACTCACAGTAACAACCAGGTGGACGATAGATAATAACAAATAAAACTGGTTTTTGAGACTTCCAATTTGGATGGACAAGACTAAGAGTCAAGCTTTCAAATGAATTAAAGCTCTGTCTGGCTCTTTGATTAATTAATAAGCTGGAATGGAAGATTGCTGCTACTCCTCCTCCTCGACCCGTGCTTCGAGCATTTTGACAGTTAGTGTGACTCGGGGGTGTTGACTCATTTAAACTAACATATTAATCCTGCTGTAACCAGGTTTCTGTAAGGCAGAATAAATCAATATGTTGATCAATTATTATATCATTTACTAACAGGGACTTAGAAGAGAGAGACCTAATGTTTAATAGACCACATTTAACTGTTTTAGTCTGTGGTGCAGTTGAAGGTGCTATATTATTTTTTCTTTTTGAATTTTTATGCTTAAATAGATTTTTACTGGTTGTTGGTGGTCTAGGAGCAGGCACCGTGTCTACGGGGATGGGGTATTGGGGGGATGGCAGGGGGAGAAGAGCTGCAGAGAGGTGTGTAAGACTACAACTCTGCTTCCTGGTCCCAACCCTGGATAGTCACGGTTTGGAGGGTTTAATAAAATTGGCCAGATTTCTAGAAATGAGAGCTGCTCCATCCAAAGTGGGATGGATGCCGTCTCTCCTAACAAGACCAGGTTTTCCCCAGAAGCTTTGCCAATTATCTATGAAGCCCACCTAATTTTTTTGGACACCACTCAGACAGCCAGCAATTCAAGGAGAACATGCGGCTAAACATGTCACTCCCGGTCTGATTGAGAAGGGTCCCAGAGAAAACTACAGAGTCCGACATTGTTTTTGCAAAGTTACACACCGATTCAATGTTAATTTTAGTGACCTCCGATTGGCGTAACCGGGTGTCATTACTGCCGACGTGAATTACAATCTTACCAAATTTCCGCTTAGCCTTAGCCAGCAGTTTCAAATTTCCTTCAATGTCGCCTGCTCTGGCCCCCGAAAGACAATTGACTATGGTTGCTGGTGTCGCTAACTTCACATTTCTCAAAACAGAGTCGCCAATAACCAGAGTTTGATTCTCGGCGGGTGTGTCGTCTAGTGGGGAAAAACGGTTAGAAATGTGAACGGGTTGGCGGTGTACACGGGGCTTCTGTTTAGGGCTACGCTTCCTCCTCACAGTCACCCAGTCGGCCTGCTTTCCCGGCTGCTCGGGATCTGCCAGAGGGAAACTAACGGCGGCTAAGCTACCTTGGTCCGCACCGACTACAGGGGCCTGGCTAGCTGTAGAATTTTCCACGGTGCGGAGCCGAGTCTCCAATTCGCCCAGCCTGGCCTCCAAAGCTACGAATAAGCTACACTTATTACAAGTACCATTACTGCTAAAGGAGGCCGAGGAATAACTAAACATTTCACACCCAGAGCAGAAAAGTGCGGGAGAGACACAAGAAGCCACCATGCTAAACCGGCTAAGAGCTAGTAGCTGCGCTAAGCTAGCGGATTCCTAAAGACACACAAAGTGAATAATGTGTAAATAATTTAGAGGTGATTCAGCAGAGGGAGTGCTTTAGTTAAGGCACGTGAAGATTACACTGTGAAACAAATCATTATCTAGGTAACTAGATCAATCTAACTGCGCAGATTAAACAGCTAACAGATACAGCAAAACACCGCTGTGCTCCGGAACAGGAAGTGATACAATACCGCAGTGAGAGCCAACCACCAGTAGAGGCCAATTTAGAGTTGATTCACCAGAGGGAGTGCTTTAGTTAAGGCACGTGAAGATTACACTGTGAAACAAATCGTTATCTAGATCAATCTAACCACGCAGATTAAACAGCTAACAGATACAGCAAAGCACCGCTGTGCTCAGGAACAGGACGTGATACAATACCGCAGTGAGAGCCAACCACCAGTAGAGGCAACTAATGTGCATATTGTGGCTGTAAGCGGAAACTACATCCTTGACACCCAAAACATGTGGGCTTCAGTGGAATGAAACCCATGTCCTTCCTGCTGTGAGGCAAGAGATAAATAACTGTGTTGGTTACTCACTTGCTACAGCAACTTTAACTCCATTGGTAGAGCATGTTTTCTCATGATCAGAGTGACTTTGATCCTTGATTACAGGTGAGTGTTATAAAGCTCTGTCTTGACAGACTGAAACACATGTCCTATGAAGCCTGGTGTAAATGCTTTGGGGTGTAGCAAACTCTGTTCTGCTATATAAGCAGCATGAAATATTACTCCAAATCAGGGTTCTGGGTGGAAAGGGGCATGACATAAAATTAACCAATCTGAGTGACACCTGACATTGCCTTCAAGGCACCCAGAGGGTGCATGCAGAAGAGATACAACACTGGAGATGTAGTGGCTGCTATAGCAGTTGTATCAACACCTGCTGCATTCACTGCCTTGTGTGAAGATTGTTTATTGACCACTATGTATGTGTGTAAGGTACAGCTGTTTTAGCTAGTTTTTGAGGTGGGCCTCATCTGAATTCCTGAATAAATGGAAGTAGGATGAGCCCTTGCCATCATTATTATGTAAGGTAAGTTAAAAACTGTTCAGTCTGTTTTTAATTGGGGATGTGCTGTCATAGGCTCTATCCATTCTTTTTTGTTAAGGTTAGTGTGTGTGACTAGCATTTGTAAAGTCTTTTTGTCTCAAAGCCCAGATTGTTATGCATTGTTCGATAACAAAGCTTCAGAACTTTACTTTGAAAGCAATGGCTCAGATTTAGAGGGGCCTGGACATTTTTCTGGCTGATGAATCAATCCGTGTGAGGACGAGTGGACTGTATGTTCTCTGGCTGGCGTGGGCGATGCGTGCGCAGGCACCCTAAATCTTCTCACGGCTGCTGCTTTTGCCGTGACTGCATCAAAATTAACAGTTTTCACTTAAAAATGAGTCATCATAACATAACATCACACATATGTCAACTTTAGAATTAATCTGTGCCTCAGTTCTTAACGTTAACAGATACAATTCATTCAAGCGCACGCTGGAACGCTTCTAATAGGTATGTCACCGCTGTCGGAAACACCCGAGTACTCACGAGTACTTTGTTTTCAGAAGTCTCGGTAGCTGTTTGCTGTATACTTTGAAACCAGTCATGGAAGTGCACAATGCCCAGTGGATCATCGGATGGCCACTAACAGCCTAAATCTTAATTGTTATTATTTCGGTGCAACATGTCCTTTAATGGTGTGTTATTCAAATTTATTTAAATTATTAGCGATCTTCATTTTTATTTCAAACCATGTGTAAAGTTCAGGCCCCCTGGGAAAACTGAATCCTCCTGTTTATCCACATGATGTCCACACAGCTCTGGCAGTAACCAGATCCAGGGAGAAAGAAACCATTGTAAACAACAGCAATCTGAGATTTCTGATGTCTGATCTGGATCACCTCCAAAATTCAGTGGAGTCTTCCATGTCCTAATATCTATCTGTGGTGCAAATTTGGTGAGAATCCGTGAAGTAGTTTTCACATAATCCTTCAAAGCCTATATAAAGTGAAATCTTGATCCAGAATCCGGATCTGGATCACCTCCAAAATTTAATGGAGTCTTCCATCTATGGTGAAAATTTAATCAAAATCTGTGAAGTAGTTTTGACGTAATCCTGCAGACAGACAAATAAATAAAAGCCCATGATTTTATGATGTTTTTGGCGAGGGTAAACTTTATAAGAAAAGAACCAAAGTGCAGCACACATATGACAATAGATGGGAGCAAACAGATATTATTAACTCGGATTCTAATGAGCTGAGGAAATGGGCATCAGCGGTGGAGTACAGACATGTGACTGAATCACACTTCCAGTAAAAGGTGAGTGACAAACTTAGTTTGGCACGCAGGGTGCGGCTTAAAAAGGTTCAGCATAATTGTCCAAAGGCTAGCAGCTGTGTAGGAAAGCCGGTGCACCAGATTAATGAGGCAGTCAGTGAGGCTGTACCACAACAGGTGCATTCCAGAGTTATTAAAGTTATATATAGTTATTGTTTTAGTTTGTTGCTGATTTCAGAAGAAAGGCCTTTATTTTCATTGTAAATGCGTGCAATGAAATTTGTCCTCATTATAATTAGCTACAGACCAACCACTAGGAGCACTGGGCAGTAACAGATCTAGACTAACTCCAGATCTAGGGAAGCTTTCTCAGTCAAGGGCAGACCAAGCTCTGGCATTTGATTCTACCTAAGGTCCTGCTCCTTTCTCTGCCCTTGCTATGAGGCAAGAATGTTAAACACTGAAGTAAAGTGCTGCCCACTTTTTTGCGTACAATTCAGGTTCATGGTCCTGTGACGTAGAGTGTGTCATGAACCCACCATGTAAAGCATATCTGACTATTGCTCCTTTTAAAGGACATGTCGCACAGAAATCATAACTTAAATTTAGGCTGTTAGTGACCATCTGATGATACACCAGGATTACTTTGTGCACTTCCATGACGGTGTTGTAGGGTAATGTTATGCAGCCAACAGCTCCCCCTGGGGACACGTATTTTTATGTACTGTTTTGTGTAACCCTTCTCAGTTCTGTTATGTGCACAGCCAATGAATACATGTTACTGAGACACACTGCTGTATTCTGGCTGTTATCTATGCACCTACACATGTAACAACCGGTCTCAAAGTATACGCTATTCACAACAAACAGCTGAGGAGACTGACGAAAACAGAGTACTCATGAGTACTCGTTTTTTGAGTGTTTCCAACAACATTTATGTAGCATGGAGGAAATGTCCCAGCGCACTGTTGAAGGAAATGTAGCTGCTAAAGTTAAGAATGGAGCCACAGATTAATTACAGAGTTTACATAGGTATGATGTTGTGTTATGATGACTCATTTTAAATGATAACTTTTCATTTTGATGCAGTCAGTCACTGTGAAATTTGTAGCCATTCGCCAGTATGAGAAGTCTTAGTGCATGTGCAAGTCCATTCGTCATGAATGCAGCCTGTTAGAAACAGTCTCTGCTAGAGGCTCAGCTTTGTGCACACTTATAAGTGTTGTCATCGATATGACTGTGAAAAATCTAAGAAATACATCTGTGTGATCAGACAGCCTGAAAAACAGTGAAGAGTTCCGCATGCAAGTTCACGGTGGTAGCTGTACTGGCGTTAAAATTATGTGCTGCTCAGGTACAGACAGCACACTGCAAAAAAAGGGTGTCTAAAAACAAGATAAAAACGCTACATCTCAGTGAAATTATCCTGCTGCATACACAGATAAATTAATTATTATATTTATTGAAGATAATTATCTAACACTTCTAAATCGAAAGTTTTTTTTATCGTGTTAAGAACCAAATAATTTGCAGTGTACCAAGATTAAAAAAAACCTTTAGATTTAGAAGTGTTAGATAACTTATCTTGTTTTAAGGGTTAATTTCTTTTTTAAGTGTTCATCATGCTTATTTCTAGATTCAACAATCGTAGTTCAAGACATCTTGTCAAGTGAAATTATCTGTCCATGCAGCGAAATAATTTCCCTCATATCTAGTGTTTTTATCTTGTTTTATTCTACACATATCGAGAGCCAAAATCTGATTGACCTCAAATTAAAATAAAAATAATAAAGCCTACAACTGAAGTTATTTCACTCACAGGTGAAATGTCGCATGACTGACTCCCAATACACAGCATACAGTAGTGTTCAGAATAATAGTAGTGCTATGTGACTAAAAAGATTAATCCAGGTTTTGAGTATATTTCTTATTGTTACCTCTACTGGTGGTTGGCTCTCACTGCGGTATTGTATCACTTCCTGTTCCGGAGCACAGCGGTGTTTTGCTGTATCTGTTAGCTGTTTAATCTAGTGTTGGGTATTTTCTCCTCCAAACATTCTTAAAACCTTTGATAAGACAAACAGAGTCAAGAAACACCAGTGAGACAGAAAGTCAAATTAATCTCGCGCGGAGTGCGGCCAGGCTGTACACCAAGGCTACACTAAAGTCTGGCCTGTGCTCCCGCTCTTTTTATTAGAGAAGCCCTCATTACATCATAAAACTTGTCCTAAGGGGGGGGGGGGGGGGGGACAACGCGAGACAAGTTTCTTCCCGTAACAAACACATACGTCAATAAGTGCAGCTGTAAGGAAAAACAGTTTCTTTCTTTTGCTCTTATCGTCGAAGGTCAGCACATCTCGTTCGTCTGTTGCAGTTATCAGCTGTTGTGCATCTGCCTGGAGTGTCCTGGTCTTCACACTAAGCATCACATCACAACAGTCAAAACAACCTTCAGTTCTTTTACTCCCAGTTCAGCCTGACCCCGTCATGCTTCACTCCCAGTCGTTAGCGGCTACAAAAACAAGTTGTATAATAATAATAAGTACATCCAGCTCTTCATTCCCAGTTCAGATTGACCCCAGCATGCTAAAAACAAGGTTGAATAACAAATACATTCTCAGGGTTACTTTTAAGACAGGTGCATAACAGCACAATAACGTTTTCATAAGAAAGAAGACAAAGGTACAAATGTTTAACAGTGATAACATATATATATATATATATATAAAATCCTTAACATTTCCCACCTGTTTATCGCCTGTTAAACATATAGTAGTAGTTATCACCTAGCTTAGCACTTCTTTCTTGAGATTTTCACTAAGAGGTTCATCATGGTACGTAAAGCATCTATTTCAGTGCTTTGAGCTGCTACTATTTTTTCAGTTACATTCATGAACAGACCCAATCGATAATTCAGTGTTTCAATCATTAATGAATTTTTTTTCTTTCTTTTTTTTTTCCCACTCCTATCCAGGGGAACAATGAATGTGCTATTTTATCTCCTACAGACCACAATTTTTGGTCCTTTGGTACATCCGAGCCCCACATGTGATCATGTGGTAACACATCTGGGTATATCAATCTCCTCCGTCTGGTGCTGCCATTCTTCTCTGTGGAGGTCCTTGGCACTACCACATATGTATGGTCAGTCACCTGGGTAGGTGCACACACACCACCCCAATTTGGTGGGAGACTCATGTACAGTCTGGAACCACAAAGCCAATAGATGTCATCATACACCGGAGTACCATTTACAGGTGGTAGCAAAAACTTACTAACATAAGCACATGATTCATCCGTTCCCCATGGACAGGAGCCTGTATAATTACATCCCCGTCCAATGTGAAGAAGATAAGTACCATCCACATATTATGTTTTGGTTAGGCTTAAATTATTTGATAAAACATACGTTTGGGTACACAGACGTTTCTTAATTTTACCTACAGTTTTATTCCCTGTCCCGTAAAAGCAAATTGGGAATGGCCGTTGTGATGACAATTTAACGTGATGATATTTTTGCGTTTCCCTTCAGTCTAGTCAATGGAGCAGCACTTGGGCACGCTTGTACGTCCTCTGTTGAAATCCCTATCATATAAGTGGTTGCACTGAGGCAAGTGGTGTTAGAACTGCCCCCGAAATACAGTTTGATTATGCATCCGTATGATAAGACATTTTGTCACCCTAGCAGGGTACGGTTTAGCCGTCAGAGCTGGGTGTGTTGAGGATATAGGTATTTGCGAACAAACATAACAATTAGTAACGTAATTCCATAGCCAATAAATGAACATCTCTGTACCACAAATTAGTATGGTATATATGAGGGTGTCCATCTGTCTCATTCACATTATGAATAAACCTCTTCTGACGTTGCTTGCGTTGTTCTCTGGCTCGGTCCACAGTGAGCTGCAATTCTTGGGTCAACCACCAGGCCAGGAATCCGAGGAGCACGAAACACACTAAGATCACAACGCAACCGGCTGCCCTACCAACAGTCCGGCAGCGGCGGCACTGAGCACGCCGCTCCGGGGTCTGCTGTAGTTCAGTCATGATTGCTAGGATACAGTGTTGTTAACCACCTCACCTAATAGTGCAAGGATCTCCCTGCTTCACTGGCATTGAGACAATCTATTGCTAATTAAATAGACTGCCTTTGTAGCCAGACTTCCCCTTACACTGTGGAGGCAGCCAACACACGCTGTATCTTACAGTGATGTATCCACGTTGATCTCTCCGCTATCTTTACTGCAGTTGGTGTTGTTAACAGCACTTGGTATAGACCTTCCCAACGAGGACTGGACCAGTTCTTCCTCTTAATCACTCTGATGAACACCCAGTCTCCTGGCTAGACTACTGGAAGGCCGTCCTGTGGAAGATCAAAATTATTCGGCAGTAAATGTGTTTAAGTTATCTCTTTCTGTGTTAATGTCTTTTTCATAAAATTTGCTAATGTTTGTTCCTCATCTGCTGTTTTAGTATCCATGTCAAAATTGGTAGACGATATGGTCGTCCATAAAGTATCTCAAATGGTGTTAACCCTGATGGTGTTGGTGTTATTCTCATATACAATTTTACTAGGTCCAAACATTCAATCCAGGTTCGTTTTGTCTCTTCTATACATTTCCTTAATCTTATTTTTATTGTGCCCTTTGTCCTTTCCACTAATCCTGCACTGTGTGGATGATAAGCACAATGATTTTTGAGATTGACCTGTAGCGCTTCTCCTACGTATTGCATTATTGTATTAACAAAATGCGCTCCATTATCTGAATAAACTGTTTCTGGTATTCCAAATCGTGGAATGATGTCTTTGCACAATGCCTTAGCCACTGTAAGTGCATCTGCATGTTTTGTAGGGAACAATTCTACCCATTTTGAGAAGGCATCAATTATGACTAAACAAAATTCCTTCCCTTCATGTTTACTCAGCTGTATATAATCCATATGAATCACTTGAAAGGGATATTGTGGTGTTGGAAATTTGCCTCTTTGGGGTCTCAAATTGCCTTGTGAATTGTGTTTTGCACATGTCATGCATGTTCTACAATGCTGTTTTGCATATGCATCGAACCCATAAAGACAAAAAATAGATTGCAATTGCGATATCATACCCCCTGATGAGACATGCGTCATGCCATGGCTCATAATAGCTGCCCATTTAAACATATTTTTTGGCAATATGGGTTTCTTTTGTGGTCACACGTACAAATCATTTGCATACGTAGCTCCTTTATTTATCCACATTTGTTTTTCTCTTTCAGTTGCCTGCTGTTGCATGTCAGCAAGCAGTGTATGACCTAAATGCAAATCTGGAGTGGTTTCCTGTACAACAAAAATAGAAGAAGCTGCTGCTGCCTCTTTTGCTGCTCTGTCAGCAAAATCATTTCCTTTTGAAATACTGTCAGAGCCTTTGGTGTGAGCCGCACATTTGCATATAGCAATTTGGTTAGGCAATCTCACAGCCTTCAGTAGTGCAGTTAGGAGAGTGGCATGAGTCACTGGCTTTCCAGATGATGTCACCATTCCACGCTCTTCCCACAGTTTTGCAAACACATGCACTGTGCTGAAAGCGTACTGGCTGTCTGTATAAATTGATACAGCCGTACCTTTAAACAGATAGCAAGCTGCAGTTAAAGCAACTAATTCAGCTGCTTGTGCTGAAAATGACGATGGCAATGAAGCAGAATCCAATACCTCTGAATTTGTGACAACAGCATATCCAGATTGTGGTTGTCCATAAGCATTTTTAGTGGAAGAACCATCCACATACACAATTGTACTGTTTGGGATGGGTGTGTCCCGGAGGTCCGGGCGTGCTTTCGTACAGACTGTAGCTACATCAAGACAATTGTGCGGCTCACCATCCTCAGGTAAAGGTATCAATGTGGACGGATTCAATGTCGTACAGCGCTCTACCGTAAGGTGTGGTTGTGATAATAGCAAGGACATGCACAAAAGATGTCTTGCTGGGGACAAAAGGCTCATGTTTGTCTGCAACAGAAGTGCAGAAACTGCATGTGGAACTTTCAATGTCAACTGATGGAATAGAACAACATTACTGCTACTTTGAACAGCCATAGAGGCTGCAATAACAGCTTGTACGCATGGTGGTAGAGCACTTGCCACTGCATCCAATTTAGATGAGTAGTAGGCAACTGGCCTCAATTTTGAGCCATACACTTGAACCAAAACACTAGTCATGAACTTATTCTTACAATCAACTGTTTGAATGAATGGTTTACTATAATCTGGTAGTGCCAAAACTGTGGATGACACTAATGTTTGTTTTACTTTTACAAAAGCTTCCTCAGCATCTTTGTTCCATTCCAACACGGTTGACATTGAAATATCATCCTTGTACATCAAATCAGAAAGTGGACTAGTCAATTCTGCATAGCAGGGAATCCATGCCCTGCAGTAATTAGTCAGTCCAAGAAATGACATCATCTGCTTTTTGGTTTGTGGTTTTGGAGCGTGCAAAATTGCTTCCTTCCTGTCAGACAGGATCATGCGCCCTGTGGCTGATAATTCATGTCCTAAATATTTTACTTTATCCCTACACAACTGAACTTTGTTTTTACTCACTTTTGTGGCCATTATCAAATAAGAAACATAATAATGCTACTGTGTCAGTTATGCAGTTTTCTCGTGTGTCAGAGGCAATCAAAATGTCATCAACATACACTAATAGTTGGCTATCTGCCGGTGGAACAAAATTGGCTAAACATGCTGACATGACTTGAGAATAAATAGTTGGACTCTCTGCGTAACCCTGCGGTAATCTGGTGAATGTATATCGTTGTCCTTTAAAGGTAAAAGCAAACCAGAATTGACTATCTGGGTGTACTGGCACAGAGAAAAATGCATTACTTATGTCAGTTACTGAGAAACTATTAGAATTTGGTCTCAGCGAATTTAACAGGGTGTGTGGATCTGGAACGCATGGTGCTCTTTTAATCACAGCAGCATTTACTGCCTGCAGATCTTGAGTCATTCTCCACCCCACTGAGGGCGGAGCCTTTTTTACAGGAAATATGGGTGTGTTACATGGTGAATCTGGACATGGCACTATTACTCCTGCTGTTAATAAATTCTCTACTACTGGCCTGATTCCTTCAATTGCATCAGGTTTCAATGGATACTGTCTTACACACGGTCTGTATTCTGTTTTTGGTCTTATAACTACAGGTTGTGCATTTTTTATCAGTCCTACGTCTGAAGAACCTGTTGTCCACAATCCTGATGGTACAGAAGAGAGAAGATCATCCTCTTCAGGACTCAACTGAAACACTCAGGATTGTGAAGTGGACACATCAATGTGTGTTCCAGCTGTCAGCACCAATGAGACATTAACTGGCACTTTATACAATTTAGTTGATGGGCTGAACTCCGTTCGTGGTCCAACTCTGCTCCAATCAGTGGCTGACAAAGCTGTTATGACTGTCAGTCCCAATTCTTGCCATTCTGTCAAATATGGCTTACAAAGTGACACATGTAATGGCATACCTGTGAATCTCAATGTTAAAACATCTTCAGTGGCACCTGTTACTGTTATGACAGCTGTTGAGTTGCCATCATGAATCAAATCGGTCATTGTCAGCTTCACAGGTGAAATATTTTTCAATTTGTTTTCATACACTGGTGTTCCTGGCAATATGCCACTATGGACTCTAAATACACTCTCAAATCTGCATCTAAACTCTGTCCATGGTTCTCCTTCTTTCTGTGTTGTCCTGGTAATTTCAGTATAATTTATCTTTGGTCCTAACACACCTTTTGCACGTGTAATCATAGCTTCCACTCTTGTTTGCAAGACTGGATCATCATGTGGCAACGGTACGCCATCCTGGTCTGCAGGATTCCAGTCTCCGCGTATCTGACTCCATTTAGGGCCACATGCTTTCATCCACACCTGTTGGACTTCAGGTCCACTAAGGTGGTAAGAATTTCTAATGTTTTCTATATCCTGCATGAATCCCTCGATATCGACATGTGGCGATGGTATCATGTCGACTGCTGCTTTGATATCATCAGCATTCCATGTTCGATATACGAGCATGGTTGATCGATGTCCTGCTGTTCCTGCACGAGGATTTGGTACTTCTATCATAGGATAGGCACCTCCCTGGTCACTGTGTTCCACCATGGGAGGGGCTGTAGGCACTTTCGCTTGACTGCGTGTTTGTGGTTTTTCTGGTTTTTCTGGTTTTTCACTTTTTACCTTAGGTTTTACTGCCAAATCATACTGTGGTGGCGGTACATCGTCATCCTCTGGTAAAGGAGATAAAGGTGTTGTTGTCACCGACGATCCAGCCGGCGGTGGTTGTTGAGGCTGTTCTGGTTCTCTGTGCTGAATTATCACATCTTCTTCTGCCTTACCTACAGCTTTCTTTTTCCTTGCTTTCTCTAATCGTCGCTTCTCTGCTCCCTTCCGTCTGTTCTCTGCTTCCTCCTCCCAAAATGCCACTAAATCTGCCCCTACTTTCTGCATCTTTTTCTCATCACCTTTATGTTCCTGTTCTAACTCCTTCTTTAGCTTCTGTATACTGATCAGGTTCAGTCGTCTGTCAAAGTCATGTTTATTTATCCAGGTCTCCAATTTCTTTGTTGCTTTTGGATTTTTTGCTTCCATAAATTTCCAGTCGTCAGTTGATAAATTTTCCTTATTTTTAGACGTCTTATTCCCCATTTTTATTATCCTTTGTTATAATTTGGACTTCAGACGGGGGCACACCTAGGGTGTTCTAAATCTGAAGTTTTCACTTTCTTTGGACGTGACAATTAATTTGCCGTTGTGTGGTTGATTCCTTTCACCTCCCCGTAGGAAGCGGAATCACTTGCCTCTGCATCCACACACACGGTTGTCACTAACGTTGTCCAAAGTATTACACTTTCACACAGTTATTTACACTTACACAAAACACTATTTACACATAGAAACACTTTTAATAATCGTACGCGTATTCTTATGCCAGGGGAGCTCGCCCTCCCGTGAAATTTAACTAATGTCCTGCATTAGGGGACTCCGCCGTCCCTGCCAGATTTAACTGCTTTTTTACAGTGCACGTATTTCTACCCGGGATTTCCTTTACGTATTAAAACAGAGGAGTCCGTACCCTCCTTCCGGAATTTAACTACGGGCGTCCCTCGCAACCGTAGAGGAGTCCGCCCTCCTCACGGGTTTTAACTGCTTTACATTAACAGACGATTCCACGCCATCGCTTACGGAGTTTAACTGTTTTATGTGATCTGATCACCACTCACTCAGTACTGTTACAAAGAAATTCTACTCACTGACTCGACCTCCTGTCTGTCTTCTTCGGGAAAATCTCGTCAACCAGACGATGCCAACGGTGGTTGACAATTGCAGACACGATCAATCGATCAGACCTTGGCCAAGGATTTACGTCTGGACTTGGCGACCCCCGCCGGACACCTCCGGTATTGTTGAGATCCCGGACGTAGCCCCCAGTCAATGTTGGGTATTTTCTCCTCCAAACATTCTTAAAACCTTTGATAAGACAAACAGAGTCAAGAAACACCAGTGAGACAGAAAGTCAAATTAATCTCGCGCGGAGTGCGGCCAGGCTGTACACCAAGGCTACACTAAAGTCTGGCCTGTGCTCCCGCTCTTTTTATTAGAGAAGCCCTCATTACATCATAAAACTTGTCCTAAGGGGGGGGGGGACAACGCGAGACAAGTTTCTTCCCGTAACAAACACATACGTCAATAAGTGCAGCTGTAAGGAAAAACAGTTTCTTTCTTTTGCTCTTATCGTCGAAGGTCCGCACATCTCGTTCGTCTGTTGCAGTTATCAGCTGTTGTGCATCTGCCTGGAGTGTCCTGGTCTTCACACTAAGCATCACATCACAACAGTCAAAACAACCTTCAGTTCTTTTACTCCCAGTTCAGCCTGACCCCGTCATGCTTCACTCCCAGTCGTTAGCGGCTACAAAAACAAGTTGTATAATAATAATAAGTACATCCAGCTCTTCATTCCCAGTTCAGATTGACCCCAGCATGCTAAAAACAAGGTTGAATAACAAATACATTCTCAGGGTTACTTTTAAGACAGGTGCATAACAGCACAATAACGTTTTCATAAGAAAGAAGACAAAGGTACAAATGTTTAACAGTGATAACATATATATATATATATAAAATCCTTAACAGTTAGATTGATCTAGTTACCTAGATAACGATTTGTTTCACAGTGTAATCTTCACGTGCCTTAACTAAAGCACTCCCTCTGCTGAATCACCTCTAAATTATTTACACATTATTCACTTTGTGTGTCTTTAGGAATCCGCTAGCTTAGCGCAGCTACTAGCTCTTAGCCGGTTTAGCATGGCGGCTTCTCCTGTCTCTCCTGCACTTTTCTGCTCTTGTGAAATGTTTAGTTATTCCTCGGCCTCCTTTAGCAGTAATGGTACTTGTAATAAGTGTAGCTTATTCGTAGCTTTGGAGGCCAGGCTGGGCGAATTGGAGACTCGGCTCCGCACCGTGGAAAATTCTACAGCTAGCCAGGCCCCTGTAGTCGGTGCGGACCAAGGTAGCTTAGCCGCAGTTAGTTTCCCTCTGGCAGATCCCGAGCAGCCGGGAAAGCAGGCCGACTGGGTGACTGTGAGGAGAAAGCGTAGCCCTAAACAGAAGCCCCGTGTACACCGCCAACCCGTTCACATTTCTAACCGTTTTTCCCCACTCGACGACACACCCGCCGAGGATCAAACTCTGGTTATTGGCAACTCTGTTTTGAGAAATGTGAAGTTAGCGACACCAGCAACCATAGTCAATTGTCTTCCGGGGGCCAGAGCAGGCGACATTGAAGGAAATTTGAAACTGCTGGCTAAGGCTAAGCGTAAATTTGGTAAGATTGTAATTCACGTCGGCAGTAATGACACCCGGTTACGCTAATCGGAGGTCACTAAAATTAACATTGAATCGGTGTGTAACTTTGTAAAAACAATGTCGGACTCTGTAGTTTTCTCTGGGCCCCTCCCCAATCGGACCGGGAGTGACATGTTTAGCCGCATGTTCTCCTTGAATTGCTGGCTGTCTGAGTGGTGTCCAAAAAATGAGGTGGGCTTCATAGATAATTGGCAAAGCTTCTGGGGAAAACCTGGTCTTGTTAGGAGAGACGGCATCCATCCCACTTTGGATGAAGCAGCTTTCATTTCTAGAAATCTGGCCAATTTTCTTAAATCCTCCAAACCGTGACTATCCAGGGTTGGGACCAGGAAGCAGAGTTGTAGTCTTACACACCTCTCTGCAGCTTCTCTCCCCCTGCCATCCCCTCATTACTGTTGTGAAAGTGTAGGAACACGGACCCACAACAGGGGGCGCAAATGAACAGACAATGGAGGTAGCCAAATAACAACGCTTTACTGTTGTGACAAAAAGCACAACAAACACAACAGATTACAACAATAGACAAGAAGTCAATTCACACAATGTGTCACGTGGGCAGGCTCGAAGATAAGAGACGTCTGTCCAAAGCAGAACCGGAACCACACGATTTCCTCCGCCACCGAACCCCGGGAATACTGGAGCCGCCAAGTCCCGAACTCCCAGGTGGCCACTGCCTCCGCGTGTCGGATCTGGTACTGCTGGCGAGGAACAAAAACAGTTAAAGGTGGGTGCGTGTGCACCCAGCAACCCGTATGGCGGGAAAACCACCACCTCCTCTCGTCGGAAGAATGCCTGCTACTTCACGCACAAAAGTAACAAAGTGTTAATGTTGACAAAGACAACACAGTCGGCTGAGAACAGTACCTTCAAGGTAGAGCGATATCTCGGCAAAGAGGTGGAGATGTCGTCCTGCTGATATACCACTGCTGATCAGATGATTGGTGACAGCTGTCATAGGCGATAAGTGACAGGTGTCACCCTGGCTGCTCCTGTGAGGCGGCAGCGCCCTCTGGTGCCTGAAGCCCGCACTCCAGACAGGGCGCCCTCTGGTGGTGATGGGCCAGCAGTACCTCCTCTTCAGCGGCCCACACAACAGGACCCCCCCCTCAAAGGGCGCCTCCTGGCGCCCGACCAGGCTTGTCCGGGTGGCGGCGATAGAAATCGGCCAGGAGGGCCGGGTCCAGGATGAAGCTCCTCTTCACCCAGGAGCATTCTTCGGGTCCGTACCCCTCCCAGTCCACCAAATACTGGAAGCCCCGGCCCATCCTACGGACATCCAAGAGCCGGCGCACAGTCCAAGCCGGCTCGCCATCGATGATCCGGGCAGGAGGCGGTGCCGGACCCGGAGCACAGAGGGGTGAGGTGTGATGCGGCTTTATCCGGGACACATGGAAAACAGGATGGATCCGCATTGAGGCCGGAAGCTGAAGCCTCACTGCGGCTGGACTGATGACCTTAAGGATCCTGAAGGGAACGATGTAACGGTCCTGTAGTTTGGGGGAGTCCACTTTCAGGGGAATGTCCTTGGTGGACAACCACACCTCCTGCCCTGGCCGATACGCAGGGGCCGGGGTCCGCCGACGGTCTGCATGGGCTTTTGCCCTCGTTCGGGCCTTTAGCAAAGCAGAACGGAGAATCGGTCCACTATCGTGAGGATGGTGGTGTTGCCCTGGGACGGCGGGAGGCCCGTGACAAAATCCAGGCCGATGTGGGACCAGGGGCGATGAGGCACATGCAGCGGCTGGAGCAGTCCCGATGCCCTGCGGTGGTCAGCCTTGCCCCTGGCGCAGGTGGTGCAGGCCTGGATATAATCCCGGACGTCGGCCTCCAGGGACGCCCACCAGAAGCGCTGCCGGACAACTGCCACGGTCCTACGCACCCCTGGATGACAGGAGAACTTGGAGCCGTGACAGAAGTCCAGGACTGCAGCCCTGGCCTCTGGTGGGACGTAAAGTTTGTTCTTCGGCCCAGTTCCGGGATCCGGGCTCCGTGCCAGGGCCTCCCGGACGGTTTTCTCTACGTCCCAGGTGAGGGTGGCCACGATAGCGGACTCTGGGATGATAGGTTCCGGTGGATCCGACAACTCCGTTTTGACTTCGTCTTCATGCACCCGGGACAAGGCATCCGATCTCTGGTTTTTGGTCCCGGGGCGGTAGGTGATCCGGAAGTCAAAACGGCCGAAGAACAGTGACCAGCGGGCTTGCCTGGGGTTCAGCCGCTTGGCGGTCCTGATATACTCCAGGTTCCGGTGGTCAGTGAAAACCGTGAATGGCACGGACGTTCCCTCCAACAGATGTCTCCACTCTTCAAGAGCCTCTTTCACCGCAAGGAGTTCTCGATTGCCGACGTCATAGTTCCGATCCGACCAGGTGAAGGGGACTTTTGGAGAGGTCAGGGCTGTCAGGGGGCTAACTACCTGACTGTAGCCCTTAATGAACCTCCTATAGAAATTAGCGAAGCCGAGGAACTGTTGCAGCTTCCTACGGCTTGTTGGTTGGGGCCAATCTCTCACCGCCGCAACCTTGGCCGGATCAGGGGCGACGGAGTTAGAGGAGATGATAAACCCCAGGAAGGACAAAGACGTGCGGTGAAACTCGCACTTCTCGCCCTTCACAAACAGTCGGTTCTCTAACAACCGCTGCAGGACCTGACGTACATGCTGGACATGGGTCTCAGGATCCGGAGAAAAGATGAGAATATCGTCCAGATATACGAAGACGAATCGGTGCAGGAAGTCCCGCAAGACGTCGTTAACCAAGGCTTGGAACGTCGCGGGGGCGTTGGTGAGGCCGAACGGCATGACCAGGTACTCAAAGTGACCTAATGGGATGTTAAATGCCGTCTTCCATTCGTCTCCCTTCCGGATCCGAACCAGGTGATACGCATTTCTAAGATCCAGCTTAGTAAAGATCTTGGCTCCATGCAGGGGGGTGAACACGGAATCTAACAATGGCAACGGGTATCGGTTGCGAACCGTAATCTCATTCAGCCCCCTGTAATCAATACATGGACGAAGTCCGCCATCTTTCTTGCCCACAAAAAAGAAACCTGCCCCCATCGGGGAGGTGGAGTTCTGGATCAGCCCGGCAGCTAATGAGTCCCGGATGTAGGTCTCCATTGATTCGCGCTCAGGTCGTGAGAGGTTGTACAGCCTGCTGGACGGGAACTTAGCGCCTGGAACCAAATCAATGGCACAATCGTACGGACGGTGCGGGGGAAGGGTGAGTGCCAGATCCTTACTGAAGACGTCAGCAAGATCGTGGTATTCAACTGGCACTGCCGTCAGATTGGGAGGGACTTTGACCTCCTCCTTAGCCTGTGAACCGGGAGGAACCGAGGATCCTAAACACCCCCGATGGCAGGTTTCGCTCCACTGAACCACCACCCCAGACGGCCAATCAATCCGGGGATTGTGCTTCAACATCCATGGGATGCCCAAAATCACGCGGGAGGTAGAAGGAGTTACAAAAAACTCAATCTCCTCCCGGTGGTTTCCAGACACCACCAGAGTTACTGGTTGTGTCTTGTGTGTGAGTAAAGGGAGGAGGGTGCCATCTAGTGCCCGCACCTGTAACGGCAAAGGAAGCGCCACCAGAGGGAGCCCTACCTCCCTTGCCCATCTGCTGTCTAGCAGATTCCCTTCTGACCCCGTGTCCACCAGTGCTCGGGCTTGAAGGGTTAAATCCCCGCTTAGGATTTTGACTGGGAGTCGTGTGGCAATTTGTGTGTGTCTCACTTGAATGTTTTGACCCCCCCTTAGCCCAGTCTCTAAGGGTGAGTGTTGTCGTTTTGGCCGTTTGGGGCAGTTTCTCTGTGTGTGCTCAGTTGAGCTGCAGAGAAAACACTCTCCACGGATCAGCCTCCCCATTTTGGCCCTGTGCGTTTCCCTAACAACGTCAGCAGGGGGAGCTGTTGCCCCACAAAGCGCTGCGGCTGTGGAGCGTGGGGAGGGCGGCCCCTTTTCGAACCCGGAAGGGAGAGGGGCAGCGCGTATCCGGTCACGTCCTTCGCCTCGCTCCCGACGGCGTTCCTCCAACCGATTGTCTAACCGTATAACGAGATCGATAAGCCCATTTAAATCCCGCGGTTCCTTCTTAGCTACCAGCTGCTCCTTCAGAACCAACGACAGTCCGTTTATGAAGGCGGCGCGGAGCGCAACGTTATTCCAGCCGGACCTCGCAGCCGCGATGCGGAAGTTGACTGCATAAGCGGCTGCGCTCTAGCGTCCCTGTCTCATTGACAGCAGCACGGTTGAAGCGGTCTCTCCTCTGTTAGGGTGATCAAACACTGTTCTGAACTCCCCCACAAACCCAGTGTATGCTGATAACAACCGTGAGTTCTGTTCCCAGAGCGCCGTAGCCCAGGCGCGTGCTTTACCCCGAAGCAGAGCAATCACATAAGCTATCCTACTAGCATCAGTCGCGTACATGACGGGACGTTGTGCGAAGACGAGCGAACACTGCATAAGAAAGTCCGCGCACGTCTCCACACAACCCCCGTACGGCTCTGGAGGGCTTATGTATGCTTCAGGGGAAGGTGGGAGGGGTCGTTGAACGACCTGTGGAACGTCACTGTTGCGCACAGGATCGACAGGAGGGGGAGCCGCAGCAGCGCCCTGAGGGCGCGCTTCCACCTGCGCGGCGAGAGCCTCCACCCTGCGGTTAAGGAGGACGTTCTGCTCGGTCATTAGATCCAACCGAGCCGTAAAAGCGGTGAGGATTCGCTGCAACTCACCGATCATTCCTCCTGCAGACGCCTGTGCGCCCTGCTCTTCCATTGGCCGTTCAACAGCCGGTTGACGCCCCTCGGGGTCCATGACGTTGGCCGAGATATCCTGTTGTGAAAGTGTAGGAACACGGACCCACAACAGGGGGCGCAAATGAACGGACAATGGAGGTAGCCAAATAACAACGCTTTACTGTTGTGACAAAAAGCACAACAAACACAACAGATTACAACAATAGACAAGAAGTCAATTCACACAATGTGTCACGTGGGCAGGCTCGAACATAAGAGACGTCTGTCCAAAGCAGAACCGGAACCACACGATTTCCTCCGCCACCGAACCCCGGGAATACTGGAGCCGCCAAGTCCCGAACTCCCAGGTGGCCACTGCCTCCGCGTGTCGAATCTGGTACTGCTGGCGAGGAACAAAAACAGTTAAAGGTGGGTGCGTGTGCACCCAGCAACCCGTATGGCGTGAAAACCACCTCCTCCTCTCGTCGGAAGAATGTCTGCTACTTCACGCACAAAAGTAACAAAGTGTTAATGTTGACAAAGACAACACAGTCGGCTGAGAACAGTACCTTCAAGGTAGAGCGATATCTCGGCAAAGAGGTGGAGATGTCGTCCTGCTGATATACCACTGCTGATCAGATGATTGGTGACAGCTGTCATAGGCGATAAGTGACAGCTGTCACCCCAGCTGCTCCTGTGAGGCGGCAGCGCCCTCTGGTGCCTGGAGCCCGCACTCCAGACAGTGCGCCCTCTGGTGGTGATGGGCCAGCAGTACCTCCTCTTCAGCGGCCCACACAACAATTACCCCATCCCCGTAGAGACG
This sequence comes from Thalassophryne amazonica, assembly GCF_902500255.1. NCBI lineage: Eukaryota > Metazoa > Chordata > Actinopteri > Batrachoidiformes > Batrachoididae > Thalassophryne > Thalassophryne amazonica. Next base: position 42,883,519 of record NC_047106.1, read on the forward strand.
GTGCCTGCTCCCAGACCACCAATAACCAGCAAAAATCTATTTAAGCATAAAAATTCAAAAAGAAAAAATAATATAGCACCTTCAACTGCACCACAGACTAAAACAGTTAAATGTAGTCTATTAAACATTAGGTCTCTCTCTTCTAAGTCCCTGTTAGTAAATGATGTAATAATTGATCAACATATTGATTTATTCTGCCTTACAGAAACCTGGTTACAGCAGGATGAATATGTTAGTTTAAATGAGTCAACACCCCCGAGTCACACTAACTGCCAGAATGCTCGTAGCACGGGCCGAGGCGGAGGATTAGCAGCCATCTTCCATTCCAGCTTATTAATTAATCAAAAACCCAGTCAGAGCTTTAATTCATTTGAAAGCTTGACGCTTAGTCTTGTCCATCCAAATTGGAAGTCCCAAAAACCAGTTTTATTTGTTATTATCTATCGTCCACCTGGTCGTTACTGTGAGTTTCTCTGTGAATTTTCAGACCTTTTGTCTGACTTAGTGCTTAGCTCAGATAAGATAATTATAGTGGGCGATTTTAACATCCACACAGATGCTGAGAATGACAGCCTCAACACTGCATTTAAGCTTTTATTAGACTAAATTGGCTTTGCTCAAAATGTAAATGAGTCCACCCACCACTTTAATCATATCTTAGATCTTGTTCTGACTTATGGTATGGAAATTGAAGACTTAACAGTATTCCCTGAAAACTCCCTTCTGTCTGATCATTTCTTAATAACATTTACATTTACTCTGATGGACTACCCAGCAGTGGGGAATAAGTTTCATTACACTAGAAGTCTTTCAGAAAGCGCTGTAACTAGGTTTAGGGATATGATTCCTTCTTTATGTTCTCTAATGCCATATACCAACACAGTGCAGAGTAGCTACCTAAACTCTGTAAGTGAGATAGAGTATCTCGTCAATAGTTTTACATCCTCATTGAAGACAACTTTGGATGCTGTAGCTCTTCTGAAAAAGAGAGCTTTAAATCAGAAGTGCCTGACTCCGTGGTATAACTCACAAACTCGCAGCTTAAAGCAGATAACCCGTAAGTTGGAGAGGAAATGGCGTCTCACTAATTTAGAAGATCTTCACTTAGCCTGGAAAAAGAGTCTGTTGCTCTATAAAAAAAGCCCTCCGTAAAGCTAGGACATCTTACTACTCATCACTAATTGAAGAAAATAAGAACAACCCCAGGTTTCTTTTCAGCACTGTAGCCAGGCTGACAAAGAGTCAGAGCTCTATTGAGCCGAGTATTCCTTTAACTTTAACTAGTAATGACTTCATGACTTTCTTTGCTAATAAAATTTTAACTATTAGAGAAAAAATTACTCATAACCATCCCAAATACGTATCGTTATCTTTGGCTGCTTTCAGTGATGCCGGTATTTGGTAAGACTCTTTCTCTCCGATTGTTCTGTCTGAGTTATTTTCATTAGTTACTTCATACAAACCATCAACATGTCTATTAGACCCCATTCCTACCAGGCTGCTCAAGGAAGCCCTACCATTATTTAATGCTTCGATCTTAAATATGATCAATCTATCTTTATTAGTTGGCTATGTACCACAGGCTTGTAAGGTGGCAGGAATTAAACCATTACTTAAAAAGCCATCACTTGACCCAGCTATCGTAGCTAATTATAGGCCAATCTCCAACCTTCCTTTTCTCTCAAAAATTCTTGAAAGGGTAGTTGTAAAACAGCTAACTGATCATCTGCAGAGGAATGGTCTATTTGAAGAGTTTCAGTCAGGTTTTAGAATTCATCATAGTACAGAAACAGCATTAGTGAAGGTTACAAATGATCTTCTTATGGCCTCGGACAGTGGACTCATCTCTGTGCTTGTTCTGTTAGACCTCAGTGCTGCTTTTGATAGTTGACCATAAAATTTTATTACAGAGATTAGAGCATGCCATAGGTATTAAAGGCACTGCGCTGCGGTGGTTTGAATCATATTTGTCTAATAGATTACAATTTGTTCATGTAAATGGGGAATCTTCTTCACAGACTAAGGTTAATTATGGAGTTCCACAAGGTTCTGTGCTAGGACCAATTTTATTCACTTTATACATGCTTCCCTTAGGCAGTATTATTAGACGGCATTGCTTAAATTTTCATTGTTACGCAGATGATACCCAGCTTTATCTGTCCATGAAGCCAGAGGACACACACCAATTAGCTAAACTGCAGGATTGTCTTACAGACATAAAGACATGGATGACCTCTAATTTCCTGCTTTTAAACTCAGATAAAACTGAAGTTATTGTACTTGGCCCCACAAATCTTAGAAACATGGTGTCTAACCAGATCCTTACTCTGGATGGCATTACCCTGACCTCTAGTAATACTATGAGAAATCTTGGAGTCATTTTTGATCAGGATATGTCATTCAAAGCGCATATTAAACAAATATGTAGGACTGCTTTTTTGCATTTACGCAATATCTCTAAAATTAGAAAGGTCTTGTCTCAGAGTGATGCTGAAAAACTAATTCATGCATTTATTTCCTCTAGGCTGGACTATTGTAATTCATTATTATCAGGTTGTCCTAAAAGTTCCCTGAAAAGCCTTCAGTTAATTCAAAATGCTGCAACTAGAGTACTAGCGGGGACTAGAAGTAGAGAGAATATCTCACCCATATTGGCCTCTCTTCATTGGCTTCCTGTTATTTCTAGAATAGAATTTAAAATTCTTCTTATAAGGTTTTGAATAATCAGGTCCCATCTTATCTTGGGGACCTCATAGTACCATATCACCCCAGTAGAGCGCTTCGCTCTCAGACTGCAGGCTTACTTGTAGTTCCTAGGGTTTGTAAGAGTAGAATGGGAGGCAGAGCCTTCAGCTTTCAGGCTCCTCTCCTGTGGAACCAGCTCCCAATTCAGATCAGGGAGACAGACACCCTCTCTACTTTTAAGATTAGGCTTAAAACTTTCCTTTTTGCTAAAGCTTGTGCACCTCGCTCTTCCATTGGCTGTTCAAGCGATGGTTGACGCCCCTCGGGATCCATGACGCTGGCCGAGAAATCCTGTTGTGAAAGTGTCGTGACACAGACCCACAACAGGGGGCGTTAATGAACAGACAATGGATAAGCCAAAAGTAACAATTTAATGTTGTGAATCGCACAACGACGTACAGACAACAATAATATGGTGACTGTCAATCATACACCAGGTGACGTGTGGGCAGGCTCGACGATAGAAGACGCCTGGCGAGAGAAGAGCCGGATCCCACACAGCTTCCACCGCCAACGGAGCTGAAGAACACCGGAGCCGCCAAGCCCTGCGCCCCAGGTGGCCGCTGTCTTCAGCAGTCAGACCCGGTACTGCTGGCAGAGAACAGAGACAGTCCTGATGAGTGTGAGGTCGCACACTCAGTAATCCCACAGTCTGTACATAATTAGGAGGGAAAACCTCCACCTCCAGCAACAATTTCACCCGTGCAGCTCCTGTTGGTCTCTTTCCTGGATGGAGTGAGAGGCGAAGAACGTCGTCCTCTCACTGTCCACCAATCCAGCCTCCAACAGAGCCCGCAGGAACACGGCTGCACACAGAACAATGTTTTGGACAACAATAATTACAGCAGAGAAGTTTACCTGAATGGTAGCTGATTTCTCGGCGGGGAGGTGGAGTTGCAGTCCGGCCTTTATGGTGGTGGTGATGAGTAGTGGATGAGTGACAGCTGGTACGGATGATGAGTGACAGCTGTCACTCCTGGTCGCTCCGACGCCCTCTCGTGCTTGAAGCCCGCACTTCAAGCAGGGCGCCATCTTGTGGTGGTGGGCCAGCAGTACCTCCTCTTCAGCGGCCCACACAACATCCCAATTCGGATCAGGGAGACAGACACCCTCTCTACTTTTAAGATTAGGCTTAAAACTTTCCTTTTTGCTAAAGCTTATAGTTAGGGCTGGATCAGGTGACCCTGAACCATCCCTTAGTTATGCTGCTCTAGACTTAGACTGCTGGGGGGTTCCCATGATGCACTGAGTGTTTCTTTCTCTTTTTGCTCTGTATGCACCACTCTGCATTTAATCATTAGTGATTGATCTCTGCTCCCCTCCACAGCATGTCTTTTTCCTGATTCTCTCCCCTAAGCCCCAACCAGTCCCAGCAGAAGACTGCCCCTCCCTGAGCCTGGTTCTGCTGGAGGTTTCTTCCTGTTAAAAGGGAGTTTTTCCTTCCCACTGTCGCCAAGTGCTTGCTCACAGGGGGTCGTTTTGACCATTGGGGTTTTTATGTAATTATTGTATGGCCTTGCCTTACAATATAAAGTGCCTTGGGGCAACTGTTTGTTGTGATTTGGCGCTATATAAATAAAATTGATTGATTGATTGATTGATTGGTTACATGGGAAACAAGGTACCAGTAGATTCTCACAAATCCAACAAGACCAAGCATTCATGATATGCACACTCTTAAGGCTATGAAATTGGGCTATTAGTAAAAAAAAAGTAGAAAAGGGGGTGTTCACAATAATAGTAGTGTGGCATTCAGTCAGTGAGTTTGTCAATTTTGTGGAAAAAACAGGTGTGAATCAGGTGTCCCCTATTTAAGGATGAAGCCAGCACCTGTTGAACATGATTTTCTCTTTGAAAGCCTGAGGAAAATGGGACGTTCAAGACATTGTTCAGAAGAACAGCGTAGTTTGATTAAAAAGTTGATTGGACAGGGGAAAACGTATACGCAGGTGCAAAAAATTATAGGCTGTTCATCTATAATGATCTCCAATGCTTTAAAATGGACCAAAAAACCAGAGACGCGTGGAAGAAAATGGAAAACAACTATCAAAATGGATAGAAGAATAACCAGAATGGCAAAGGCTCACCCATTGATCAGCTCCAGGATGATCAAAGACAGTCTGGAGTTACCTGTAAGTGCTGTGACAATTAGAAGACGCCTGTGCGAAGCTAATTTATTTGCAACAATCCCCCGCAAAGTCCCTCTGTTAAGTAAAAGACGTGCAGAAGAGGTTACAGTTTGCCAAAGAACACATCAACTGGCCTAAAGAGAAATGGAGGAATATTTTGCGGACTGATGAGAGTAAAATTGTTCTTTTTGGGTCCAAGGGCCGCAGACAGTTTGTGAGACGACCCCCAAACTCTGAATTCAAGCCACAGTTCACAGTGAAGACAGTGAAGCATGGTGGTGCAAGCATCATGATGTGGGCATGTTTCTCCTACTATGGTGTTGGGCCTATATATCGCATACCAGGTATCATGGATCAGTTTGGATATGTCAAAATACTTGAAGAGGTCATGTTCCCTTATGCTGAAGAGAACATGCCCTTGAAATGGGTGTTTCAACAAGACAATGACCCCAAGCACACTACTAAACGAGCAAAATCTTGGTTCCAAACCAACAAAATTAATGCCTCTCAGATGTGAAGAAATCATGAAAAACAGTGGTTATACAACTAAATACTAGTTTAGTGATTCACAGAATTGCTAAAAAATCAGTTTGAACATAATAGTTTTGAGTTTGTAGCGTCAACAGCAGATGCTACTATTATTGTGAACACCCTGTTTTCTACTTTTGTTTTTACTAATAGCCCAATTTCATAGCCTTAAGAGTGTGCATATCATGAATGCTTGGTCTTGTTGGATTTGTGAGAATCTACTGAATCTACTGGTACCTTGTTTCCCATGTAACAATAAGAAATTTACTCAAAACTTGGATTAATCTTTTTAGTCACGTAGCACTACTATTATTCTGAACACTACTATATGATAACATCTTGCCCACTGGCTGTGCTGTGGGAAAAACGCTGTGTTGGACATGAGGCCAAGTATTTGCTGGGTGACGGCACAAACATTTTCTGATGTCAGACAATACCTATGCACCTAAACACACCTCATTTTTAGAGCAACACGCCCATGGGTGCAAACATGCATGTAAGTAGAGTCAGAATTTAGAGGACATGGGTGCTGGGTGTGAAAACCACAACCATGTCAGGTCGAAACTAGCTACAGCATTTGCTTTGTGGTGTGCACCACTTTATGCTGGGGGGATGATAGGGCCCATAATCTATAAATACTTATACCCCAATTCCCTTAAATAAGGATATAACTGAACAAGAATTGAGGGCACGGAACGGGAGCAGCTCCCAGGAATTGGGAACACAGCCCTCAACAACTGAGGCAGACAACCAGTGTTGCTGGTTTCAGACATTGATTAAAAACTAAAATAAAACATGAAACAGTCACATCTCACCCTCTGTCACCCTGAGGAGAGCAAACCAGTGCTGTGTTTTCAGAACTCCGGATTCGACCCACAAGAAGTGCTTTACTTGGGGGTTCTGTCCTACATCCTGGAACATGAACAGATACAGAACCAGCTGTTAACTGATTGCAACAGATGGAGTGAAGCTAGGGCTGAATCCTGCCGCCTGTCTTGCAGTCGTGTGTGTTTCTTTTAGATATTGTGCACATGCTGAGGCAGTGAACTTCAGAGTGATCAGGTTTATTCTGATGTTTTAGTCAGTAAAAAAAAGCTTCAAGTGACCTGGATTTAAACCAGCTGGTTTCCTTTGTGTGTGCCCCAACAGCACCAGAACATACATAGGATTTATGATAATTGGGGTCAGTCTTTGTGAGGCATGCATGAGAATGAAGATTATATGCAAGACAGAAAACATCTTGTGTCATTTCTAAGGTCCGTAATCAGCACTCTGCGTTGTAGTTACTTCATTCTTTGCCAAATTCAGACACCCCACCGGGTTTATTTTTTATCTTCGACCTTGGTGTTGAAGATATAGCTTGTAGAATATACCCAAGTTAATTCCCCAAACGTTAGTTTTTTAAGCCCTAAATCCCTTCTTTGTGTCTCCAGAGCTCTCTTTAGCTGCATTGTTTGTGCTTCTCATGTGGACTAATTCTGTAGTTTCTATTAGTCTCAGAAAGTATACTTTATGGGTACTTTTCTTCATGGTGTGTTGACCTCTGACTCTTTAAGTCCACATTGGGGTTTGACTGATCTGGGCTTCACTGCTGGTGTTTCTTCTTTTGGAATGAAGTTGATATCGTAGCTGTTAGTTTTGTGTTTATTTCAATTCAGTTTTGTTTTTGTTTTTTGTTTTTTTTGATAAGACAGCAAGGAATGAAGTTTGTTTACAAGCTGAATGTGTAGAAATAGTAACAAGGGCAGTGTTTCCCACGTGATTTTGTGAAAGTATGGTGGCTGGATCTTGGATTCTGGGGTTCCAGGAATATGCTCCCCTGGAGGACGCTGTAATGCATTTTAAAGTTAAATGCATCAGTGGAGTGCACTTAGAAAGCAGTGTTAAGAGGTCAGAACGATGAGGAACTTTGTGCTGTTGTCTACAGTTTTGTGTTGTCGTCGCAATTTAATCATAAACATGGTGGTTGTATAGACATGAATGATAAGTCAAAAAACCCACACAAAGCAATATAAACTATACTGTGAATTTGGACTTTTCATGGGTTTGGAAAAAAACAGAGCTGATGGTCATAAATGCCTTTTACATATCCTTATATATCCTTCCTCAGTAACTGTTTTTCACTGAAATTTTACGATTACTTATACGATTAACAGCTGAATGAAATACTAATAGCGACAACAACACAAGGACAGGTTAAATTAATATTTATTTAATATATATACAATAAAGATAATTAAAAATAAAACACTGCACATTCAAGGATCCGGTCCATTCTAACCCCACATTCATGTGTGTGTGTATTTATTGCACTACATTCCACAATGTTTTTAATGCACCATACGAGTTGTTTAATCATTGTTGTTTTTGCTGTGGTATGGATTGATGTTATGATTATTGCTAATAATATACAGAAATATATATTTTGTATACGTGTGTGCATGTATGTATGTATATATGTATGTGTATATGTATGTGTATATATATGTGTGTGTGTGTGTGTGTGTGTGTGTGTGTGTGTGTGTGTGTGTGTGTGTGTGTGTGTGTGTGTGTGTGTGTGTGTGTGTGTGTGTGTGTGTGTGTGTGTGTGTGTGTGTGTGTGTATATATATACCTCCTTGTGTATCATGTCTGTATTGTTTTATGTTATATGGTTATTATCCTCTTGCATTTATTTTTTTATATTACCGTTGTTGCCAGTGCTCGTTATTGCCTGTTTCGTTTTATGTTGTCATGTTGTCTTTATCTTTATTTATACCTGTTGCCAGGGCCTGTTATTGTTTGTCCCTATTTTCTGCACATTTATGATCTGTTGTTAATTGTTTATTCTCCCAGATGCTAAATGTGTTGTGAAATAACACTCATGTACTTACTGTGTGCACACACACACACACACACTCTACACACATGCACATTCCTCCATATACCTTCTGTATCCCTGTATTTTTTTGTGTTTCTGTCATGTTGTATGATAGTGCTATCTGTTGTTTTGTCAAATAAATAGAAAGAAAAAAAAAAATAAATAAAAATAAATAAATGCCCGTTACATTGTTTTTCACAACAAGGAGCCGGATATGTTGTCGTGCTAATTTAGGTGATGTTAGATTAACTTTACTCATCAATGACAATATTTGCAGTCACGTTACACTTGCTGTGGTATAGCATGAAGCAGATGAGTGACAGCAACTCCTTCTGGACGGGTCGCCAGTCCAACGCAGCCAACATCCCCAGCCAAGCTCGGTGTCGTCGCAGACTAAACAGCCCACCCAGGGGCGTAGCACCAAATTCTGGGCCCTAGGTACTAGCTATGGGTACTAGCCATATTGACCCCCCCCCACTGTTATGTTCTTTTTTATGAACAGAAACACCAAATTTCTAAAGCGTAGTCAAACCAGGTCTAAATCATGTATACTTTAGATCCCTTTTTAAAGTTGAGCGAGCAATATTGAGTTGGGGGTTCTGGGGGATTCTATAAAAATGGTGCAATTTCGTGCATTCCTGTGCATTTTAACAGACATATACCCCAATGTTAACTTGGCTACAAAATATCTAATTTAACATAATTTTCCAAAATAATTAATTAAATAAAAGTAAGTGTAATAAAATATTTTAACAGTGTGTAATTCCCTTTGTGAAGGGAAAAAAGATACATAATACAATATTTACAATCAAAACATTAAAGAACAGATTATTCATCTTAATAGTCACTGTCATTCAGTAAACTCAGTCCATATTAATAACAGACTTTCAGAATATTTCTTCCTTAACCTACAATTTGTAGGTTAAGGAATTACTGTAGTGTCTTATGAGGTAATATAAAATAATGCTATAATAAAAATTACATATTTCTATAACCCTGTATTTGAAAAAAGAAGGCAATTCCTGTTATTTCTTAACAATATTCGACTGAATAAATCAATATATTTTTGTTTGTTAAAAAATAAGGAAAAAGGTTAATTCATATTATATACTCTCAATATACATACCATAATAGCCCTATTCTTATTCTGTATACTTTGTAATTTTCTGTAATATTGTATAGTTTGTATAGTTATCTTCTATCTGTCCCTCAGTTCCTGTGAGAAAGACACACCATTTATTAGGTAATCCCAATATTAGCTCAACAAATACAAAAATACACACTAACATCCTCATTGTCGCTTGGACAAGATGAGGGACCAGCAGCCGGACCAGCACCTGCTGCTTTGTCTCAAACTAAAGGCCATGGGGTTCGTAATGTTAATATTACATTCTGATAATACATTTTTTTATTGTAAAAGGTTTTGTTATGTGTCGGACGCAGTCGGAGAACCGACCAGCGTTTGACAGTAGGACCCAGCATAAAGGAACAGAGCACGGTTCAAAGGATAACAGAATTTAATGACATAACAGTGAGTGCTTAACAAATAAGTGTGCGGTCTGGCGAGGTGGAAAAACGGTGCACTCCCGGCAGCACAAACGGTCCGGAGCCAGAACAGTTCGGACCCAAGGACCCCGCCGACACCCCCCAGGTGGCCGCGACCAACCGAGTCTGTGAAAGAAGAAACCCTCGTGAGTCCACCACTCCACACACAGAGAGGCCACTCAAAGGTGTACATAATCAGCAAACACTTCCTGGCTTAATCACCAATTAGCTTCCCACCCTGCAGGCATGGAACACCCAGTTCAATTCTCCACTGCAGTGGAAGCTGATTAAACGACTAACATAACAGCTCAATATAATAAGGTGTGAGGGACACCATATCTACTGACTGTGCTCATGTTAGTCACAAAACCTAAAGTACCTCAGGAAGTGTGCTGACGAGCGTGAGACCTCACCCCCTCCTCTTTCACAGACCATGGCATCAAAGCTGGTACGGTCTCTGCGTCCATGATGATGAGATGGTTCTCTAAACGTCGATCTCACCCGTCTGGTCACAAGGTCGAGTCTCTGGCAAATACACACTGTGTACTCCAGACTTAAATGCAACCATGCCCCAATCCATATAGATGCACCACAGCTGTGAGTCCTGAAGAGCTGCACATGACCAGCCTCAGGTGATCAGGGTGAGGTCCTAATAACTCAGCCACACAGCCACTCAGTCCTGAACGCATGCCACCTGGAAGGAAAAACAAAAGACAGAAAACAGAAGACAGAAACAAAAGCCAGCCAGGCACCCCAGCCACATAACAGGTTTAACCTATTTGTGTGCGTGCATGTGTTTTTGTAGGCACGTGCGTGTGCAACTGGACTGTGGTCATATTATATCCCACAGAAGATTGGCAGGCTAATGCATGTTTTTTTTTCTGTCCTTATAATGAAACAGACTTTTCCACATCTGCGCATATATAATCAATCAATCAATCAATCAATTTTATTTATATAGCGCCAAATCACAACAAACAGTTGCCCCAAGGTGCTTTATATTGTAAGGCAAGGCCATACAATAATTATGTAAAAACCCCAACGGTCAAAACGACCCCCTGTGAGCAAGCACTTGGCGACAGTGGGAAGGAAAAACTCCCTTTTAACAGGAAGAAACCTCCAGCAGAACCAGGCTCAGGGAGGGGCAGTCTTCTGCTGGGACTGGTTGGGGCTGAGTGAGAGAACCAGGAAAAAGACATGCTGTGGAGGGGAGCAGAGATCAATCACTAATGATTAAATGCAGAGTGGTGCATACAGAGCAAAAAGAGAAAGAAAGAAAGAAACACTCATTGCATCATGGGAACCCCCCAGGGTTCCCATGATGCAATGAGTGGGACAGTGCTAAATGCACACAGTTTAGCATTTGGGTAATTAATTTGCCATAAATGCACTAACAACCAGTGGAAAGTCAGGGGAGATTGGCTCAAGACATTTGATTTTCTTGCAGCAGAAGTGAGCTGCCCTGCTCCTGTCCTGTGTGTCGTCACAGCAGCAGCTGTGTTCCCTCCCTCCCTCCCTCCCGCATGGACTGTGTGTCCAGTGGGGAGAGAGGAGAGATGAGCAGAGCGGCGGCTCCTTGTTGACATTCATTCAGATTATGTTTTAGTTATTTTGCCACCAAAACCGGCATGGGTTTATCGTGTCTTTCCCTTTTAAACTGTGAAGTTTGTATGTCCTCAGTGCTGATATTAGCAAGTTTCCTGTGTGCGCGTTAAGCTAATTTTCGAGCTCACCTCTCTTCTCAAAGAATTTGGTTAGCAGCTGTTTTCCCTCATTTAGTTTTCTTTCCCTGTCCTTTTTTTTTTCTCTTGTTTTTTGAAATTCAGACTTTTTTAGGAAAGACGTGTCTTATTTCAGTCTAAACACCTCTCCTCATGCTGTCAGATCCCGTTTGGGATGTGTGTGTGGCAGCGTGCTACTTGTGTGCCTGGGCTAAACCATTGTACAACTATGCAGGGGTGGGAAGGGCCCTCAGAGATCTTTTAATATTATTGTTGGTGTTGTGTGGGCCGCCAGAAGAGGAGGTACTGCTGGCCCACCACCAGAGGGCGCCCTGCCTGAAGTGCGGGCTTCAGGCACAAGAGGGCGCTGCCGCCATGGACACAGCCGGGGGTGACAGCTGTCGCTCATTACCTCTTGACAGCTGTCACCCATCTACTCAACATCATCTCACTCCATAAAGACCAGATGTCATCTCCACCTCGTTGCCGAGATATCATACTTCATAGGAGGTAATACTCTCAGCCTTTTTGTGAGATTTGTAACTCTGTTATTGTGAGAATTTGCAGGAGAACCGGTCGTTTGTGAGGAGGCTGTGCAAGACGGCGCTCCTTTTCAGCTGAGACCGCTGCAACATATTGAATGAGAGGTGGAGGTGGCATTCCCACCGTTGTTGTTACTGGGTGTACACACACCCACACTTGACTGTCTTTGTTCTTCGCCAGCAGTACCAGATCCGACAGTCGGGGACGGTGATCACCTGGGAATTCGGGACTTGGCAGCTCCAGTATTCGCCAGGTTCTGGGGCGGCGGAAATCGTGTGGTTCCGGCTCTTCTCAGGACAGACGTCTTCTATCCTCGAGCCTGCCCACACGTCACCTCTGTGTATTGACTGTTATGATATTCTGTGATTGTCTGTATGTTCGTTGTGCACATTCACAACATTAAATTGTTACTTTTTGGCTCATCTATTGACCGTTCATTTGCGCCCCCTGTTGTGGGTCCATGTCACTACACTTTCCCAACAGGATATCTCGGCCACCGTGACGGACTCCGAGGGGCGTCACCCAGCTGTTGAACGACCAATGGGAGAGCAGGGAGTGCAGGCGTCTGCAGGAGACGTGATTGGTGAGCTGCAGCACATTCTCACCGCCTTTACGGCTCGGTTGGATCAAATGACTGAGCAAAACATCCTCCTGAACCGCAGGGTGGAGGCTCTCTCCGCACAGATGGCGGCGAGCGCTCAGGGCGCTGCTGCGGCTCGTCCTCCTGCCGACCCTGTGATATAAACGGATATAAACGTTCCAGTGGTGGTTCAACAACCCCTCCCACCATCCCCTGAAGCATACATAAGCCCTCCTGAGCCGTACGGAGGTTGTGTGGAGACGTGCGCGGACTTTCTTATGCAGTGTTCGCTCGTCTTCGCACAACGTCCCGTCACGTACGCGTCAGATGCTAGTAAAATAGCTTATGTGATTGCTCTGCTTCGGGGTAAAGCACGCGCCTGGGCTACGGCGCTCTGGGAACAGAACTCACGGTTGTTATCAGCATACACTGGGTTTGTGGGGGAGTTCAGAACAGTGTTTGATCACCCTAACGGAGGAGAGACCGCTTCAACTGTGCTGCTGTCAATGAGACAGGGACGCGAGAGCGCAGCCGCTTATGCAGTCAACTTCCGCATCGCGGCTGCGAGGTCCGGCTGGAATAACGTTGCGTTCCACGCCGCCTTCGTAAACGGACTGTCGTTGGTTCTGAAGGAGCAGCTGGTAGCTAAGGAGGAACCGCGGGATTTAGATGGGCTTATCGATCTCGTTATACGGTTAGACAATCGGTTGGAGGAACGCCGTCGGGAGCGAGGCGAAGGACGTGACCGGATACGCGCTGCCCCTCTCCCTTCCGGGTTCGATAAGGCGCCGCCCTCCCCACGCTCCACAGCCGCAGCGCTTTGTGGGGCAACAGCTCCCCCTGCTGACGTTGTTAGGGAAACGCACAGGGCCAAAATGGGGAGGCTGATCCGTGGAGAGTGTTTTCTCTGCAGCTCAACTGAGCACACACAGAGAAACTGCCCCAAACGGCCAAAACGACAACAACGGCCCTTAGAGACTGGGCTAAGGAGGGGTCAAACCATTCAAGTGAGACACACACAAATTGCCACATGACTCCCAGTCACAATCCTGAGCGGGGATTTAACCCTTCAAGCCCGAGCACTGGTGGACACGGGGTCAGAAGGGAATCTGCTAGACAGCAGATGGGCAAGGGAGGTAGGGCTTCCTCTGGTGGCGCTTCCATCGCCATTGCAGGTGCGGGCACTAGATGGCACCATCCTCCCTTTACTCACACACAAGACACAATCAGTAACTCTGGTAGTGTCTGGAAACCATCGGGAGGAGATTGAGTTTTTTGTGACTCCTTCTACCTCCCGCGTGATTTTGGGCAAGAAAGATGGCGGACTTCGTCCATGTATTGATTACAGGGGGCTGAATGAGATTACGGTTTGCAACCGATACCCGTTGCCATTGTTAGATTCCGTGTTCACCCCCCTGCATGGAGCCAAAATCTTTACTAAGCTGGATCTTAGGAATGCGTATCACCTGGTTCGGATCCGGAAGGGAGACGAATGGAAGACGGCATTTAACACCCCGTTAGGTCACTTTGAGTACCTGGTCATGCCGTTCGGCCTCACCAACGCCCCCGCGACGTTCCAAGCCTTGGTTAACGACGTCTTGCGGGACTTCCTGCACCGATTCGTCTTCGTATATCTGGACGATATTCTCATCTTTTCTCCGGATCCTGAGACCCATGTCCAGCATGTACGTCAGGTCCTGCAGCGGTTGTTAGAGAACCGACTGTTTGTGAAGGGCGAGAAGTGCGAGTTTCACCGCGCGTCTTTGTCCTTCCTGGGGTTTATAATCTCCTCCAACTCCGTCGCCCCTGATCCGGCCAAGGTTGCGGCGGTGAGAGATTGGCCCCAACCAACAAGCCGTAGGAAGCTGCAACAGTTCCTCGGCTTTGCTAATTTCTATAGGAGGTTCATTAAGGGCTACAGTCAGGTAGTTAGCCCCCTGACAGCCCTGACCTCTCCAAAAGTCCCCTTCACCTGGTCGGATCGGTGCGAAGCCGCGTTCAAGGAGTTGAAACGACGGTTCTCTACTGCGCCGGTTTTGGTGCAGCCTGACCCTAGCCGCCAGTTCATGGTTGAAGTGGACGCCTCTGACTCAGGGATAGGAGCCGTGCTGTCCCAGAGCGGAGAGACCGATAAGGTTCTTCACCCGTGTGCCTACTTTTCCCGCAGGTTGACCCCGGCTGAACGGAACTATGACGTCTGCAATCGAGAACTCCTTGCAGTGAAAGAGGCTCTTGAGGAGTGGAGACACCTGTTGGAGGGAGCGTCTGTGCCATTCACGGTTTTCACTGACCATCGGAACCTGGAGTATATCAGGACCGCCAAGCGGCTGAACCCCAGGCAAGCCCGCTGGTCACTGTTCTTCGGGCGTTTCGACTTCCGGATCACCTATCGCCCCGGGACCAAGAACCAGAGATCGGATGCCTTGTCCCGGGTACACGAAGACGAAGTCAAAACAGAGCTGTCGGATCCACCGGAGCCCATCATTCCGGAGTCCACTATCGTGGCCATCCTCACCTGGGACGTGGAGAAGACCGTCCGGGAGGCCCTGGCACGGAGCCCGGACCCTGGAACCGGTCCGAAGAACCGTCAGTACGTCCCACCAGAGGCCAGAGCTGCAGTCTTGGACTTCTGTCACGGTTCCAAGCTCTCCTGTCATCCAGGGGTGCGAAGGACCGTGGCAGTTGTCCGGCAGCGCTTCTGGTGGGCGTCTATGGAGGCCGACGTCCGGGAATATATCCAGGCCTGCACCACCTGTGCCAGGGGCAAGGCAGTACATAAGAAGGCCCAAGGACTCCTCCAGCCGCTGCCGGTGCCTCATCGCCCCTGGTCCCACATCGGCCTGGATTTCGTCACGGGCCTCCCGCCGTCCCAGGGCAACACCACCATCTTCACGATAGTGGACCGATTCTCCAAGGCGGCCCACTTCGTGGCCCTCCCGATGCTCCCAACAGCCCAGGAGACAGCAGACCTCCTGGTCCACCACGTCGTCCGTCTGCATGGGATACCCTCCGACATCGTCTCTGATCGTGGTCCCCAGTTCTCCTCACACGTCTGGAGGAGCTTCTGCAGGGAACTGGGGGCCACCGTGAGCCTCTCGTCCGGGTACCATCCACAGACGAACGGACAGGCAGAGCGGGCCAACCAGGACTTGGAACAGACCCTCCGCTGCGTCACATCCGCGCACCCGACGGCCTGGAGTAACCATCTGGCCTGGATCGAGTATGCGCATAACAGCCAGGTGTCTTCTGCCACCGGCCTCTCCCCATTTGAGGTGTGTTTGGGGTATCAGCCCCCGTTGTTTCCCGTGGTGGAGGGAGAGGTCAGTGTGCCCTCGGTCCAGGCCCACCTGCGGAAGTGCCGTCGGGTGTGGCACTCCGCCCGTTCTGCCTTGTTGAAGGCCCGGACGAGGGCGAAGACCCATGCAGACCGCCGGCGATCCCCGGCCCCTGCTTACCAGCCCGGGCAGGAGGTGTGGCTTTCCACGAAGGACATCCCCCTCCAGGTGGACTCCCCAAAACTTCAGGACAGGTACATTGGCCCCTTCAGGATCCTCAAAGTCCTCAGTCCTGCCGCAGTGAAGCTCCAACTCCCGGCTTCACTGCGGATCCATCTGGTTTTCCACGTGTCCCGCATCAAACCTCACCACACCTCACCCCTCTGTGCTCCCGGACCGGCGCCGCCTCCTGCTCGGATCATCGACGGGGAGCCGGCTTGGACGGTGCGCCAGCTCCTGGACGTCCGTCGGATGGGTCGGGGGTTCCAGTACTTGGTGGACTGGGAGGGGTATGGACCCGAAGAATGCTCCTGGGTGAAGAGGAGCTTCATCCTGGATCCGGCCCTCCGTGTCACTACACTTTCCCAACAGTTGGAGCAGAATTATGTTTTGCAACATTTATACATGCATTCTAATTATATTCTTTTACAACATGAATTGTATGGACATTAATAACATGCAACACAAAAATGTATTTAATGCCAGTTTTTTGTGCCCCCCCCCCCCCCACCCATGCTCTGGGCCCTGGGTACATATTACCCTTTACCCCCCAGTCCGATGCCCCTGGGTCCACCCCTAAATATTGGTCCACCCTGCCTCCAATGCGCATGCGTCATTTCGAAGCTCAGCAGCACATCTGAGACAGAGTCTCTACACCCAAAGCCATCAAATCGATTAATGGGATTGTTATCCATCAGATGATAAAGGTAAAACCTCTTAAATCATTCTAAAGTCAGTTTTAAGCAGAAATGAGGCCGTTTTAACCAGAAACAAGGCAAAACTAAGTGACGCTTTGAAATGTCGGACGCGCAGTGAGCACATCACCTAACAGCTCGTGTAGCTGTGGCGCTTTGATCGCTTTCTCTGTCTTTTATAATGAAATAATGCTGAATTTATTTGGAAATGATTGTTGTACAAAAGCTTCAGATATCTGTTGTTGAGATAGATGATGACTGGAGTGCAGCTTTAAGCAGAAATGAGGTGGAAATCCATGAACCGCGCCTAATGACGCATGCACATCGAAGGCAGGGCGGACTGATTTTTAGGGGGGACCATTCGGTCGGCGACACCGGTACCTATTTACAACTGGATGGACTGAGACAATGCCGACTGAGATGACAGTGTCACCAGGAATCCAACCCAGGTCTACATATTGATAGCCCAACCTGTATCTCACTGAGCTACCTGCTTGTACATTCATATTGAAAAATTATATTTGGACCAGTGGATATAAGTCGCACCAGAGTGTAAGTCACAACTGCCAAAAAATGCCTGTTGAAGAGGAAAACGCTATATATAAGTTGCACCAGAGTATAAATCGTACCGGTGTTGCAGAAAAAAATTGGTCTGCCCTGCCTTCACTGCGCATGCATCATCAGCCACGGTTCACGAATTATCTCGTTTCTGCTTAAAACTGCACACCATTCATCATCTATCTCAGCGACAGATATCTGAAGCTTTTGTACAACAATCATTTCCACATACATTCTGCATTATTTCATAATAAAAGACAGCAGAAAAGATCAGAGCGATGCGGCTGCACGTGCTGCTAGCTGTTGCATTCACTGGTTGTCCGTCATTTCAAAGCGTCACAGAATATCACCTCGTTTTCTGCTTAAAGTGGCCTTGTTTCTGCTTAAAACTGACTTTAGAAAGATGTTTTACCTTGTCATCTGATGGTTAATAATCCCATTAATCCATTTCATTGTTTTGGGTGAAATGATGCACGCGCAGTAGAGCAGGGCGGACCAGTTTTTATGGGGGACTGTTCAGACTGTAAGCCACACCTTTTTCTGTCATATGAGCTCTTTAATTTGGGATTTTTGTGTATTGTAGTGTATATTTTATGAGTGGCATTTATTCTTTTATTATTGATGTTTATTTTGTTTAGTGCTTTGATTCTTGTGAAAGTTCTATAAATAATCATTATAATTACTAATATCAATAGCAAACATGAGTTTTCGGTATATAAGTCGCACCAGAGTATAACTCGCAGGCAGTGATGCCGGTACTCTAATCTGACCACTTTTTTTTAGTAACGAGTAATCTAACGCGTTAATCTTTCCAAATCAGTAATCAGATTAAAGTTACTTCTCCATGTCACTGTGTGTTAGTTATTTTTCATTGTGGGTCGATAGCAGCATTAAACTTGGTCCGTGGGCAGCGGGTCGGGGTTCAACTGAACTGCCCACTTTAAGCGAGCTGTGAGCTTTTCATCCACGGTTTTTTGCAGCTGCTCGACTCGTCCTCACCTCTTAAAGCACGGTGATCAGCACACCTGCACTGAGCTTTACAAAGACATTTTTATACTTTTTTTCCTCCTTTATTTACAATTCTGAGCTGAGCCACTGTGTATCTGGTCGTTAAAAACAGCTGATCCTCCATGACGCGTCAACAACTAACACTGTTTTCCACTCAAATGCACCTAAACTCTCTTTCTGAGGACCACATGATGTGAAAACGCAATAAAACTTTCTTACCTGTAAATCTGGTCCTGTTTTCTGCATAAATAAATGTTATCCATTCTTTGTGCTCAAACGCCAAAGCAGGGGCGAATCCAGATGGAATGGGGGCGTGGGGCAAGGATGTGCCCCCCCCCACAACACCCCTAGATTAAAGGTCCAGTTTTGAAGCCGTTTTTTACTACAACTACTAATATTGCTTAAAATAATAATAATTTCGACAAGTAAAATGTTTAGAGAGAATTTAAATGTTAGAAAAATGTTAGAATTTAATAGTTACACTTATAAACAATGTAGGTTCGAAATTGCAAGTTTTACTGGTACAGTGCTGTCAACAGTTAAATATGAGGTCAAGAAAGAGGTCTTTATTTTACTTTTTATAAAACAAGTATTTATTTTTCATTGAAGTCAAGAAAGGGTGACTATAAAGTGAGTTTTGGCAAAACAGGTATCATTGACATGTTGAGGTGGCAGAGGGTTGTTGTCGGCAGCTGGGAAAGGTAACTAAAAAAGTAACTAATAATCTAACTTAGTTACTTTTACAATTGAGTAAAGTAACTAAGTTAGTTTTCAAGGAGAAATCAGTAATCAGTAATTGGATTACTTTTTCAAAGTAACTGTGGAAACACTGCTCGCAGGGCCTCCCAAAGTAGTAAAAAAAAAATTGTGACTTATACTCTGGAAAATACGGTACTTCAAATGACATAATGTTCTCTTAAAATTTCTGTGGGTGTGTGTGCGCGTTCACAATTTCAGCAATTCATTCAACAAAGAATTCCACTAATATACTTGTATTCATATAGGGAGACAGATGAATATATCTTTGTATATCTATATATATATAGAGAGAGAGAGATGTCGATATATTGGTTGAATTGTTTGTCAAAATCCTGTCATTACAAATTTCTGGAGGGACTGACTACTGAGTGACATCAATCATTGTCTCACTCTCAACATTCTGGCAAAAGTTTGATCGTCTTATCCCATGTGCACACCGTCTGTGCATATGCAGTTCTATGAGTCATATTTTGTGCCGCATGCGGTATCAGTGGTCTCAGAAGAGGACTGAGGTCCAGTGACAGTTTTTGAGCAGAAACATACAGACAGACACAGTACCCTGTTTGATAAAATTGTTTTACAGATGAAACCTTCACATTGATAACTTACCACCAAGCTGAAACATTGTAATGGATTAGGATGCGTAAAAAGAGGTGCATGAACTACAGTAAATATGAAAAATAGGGACTGCCTGTAAAGTAGACTGTTGTGTAACACATGGTGTGTGCAAGATCTGTCACATTTCTTCGCAGAGAATTAATTGAAACCAGTGGGATACAAAAAAACAGAAGCCATGTTGCCACTGTCTCACTTTGGTGCAAAGCTGCAGGATTTTCATGATTAGTGGAGGTGGTTCATGGTTCAAAATGTGATATTATAGCATAGTATAATTGTGTGCAGTACATAAACCCCATGAAAAGATTCTGTAATGAAGTCACACAGCAACATTCGTTGCATATGTCCAAAATGCATTATAAAGAGTAAAAACAAAACAACAAAAGTTGTACTGTTCTGTAAGTATTTATTTTTTAAACATGGTGCTACCGATTCAGCAAAGCAAAATTAATTTAATTGGTGCGTTGTTTATTTAGAACGGAAACACTGCAGAAGCTAAAGAGCTAATTTTATAAGGCACAAATCATGACAAATCTGCTTCTTGTGGCTACTGACCAAATGATAATAGCTGCGGAAAACATGCAATGTAAGTAAACTTTTGAAAACTCAGCACATTATTTATAAGGCAATAAATAAATAAAATGGTAATAGACGTACCTTAGTTTAGTTGACTTGCTGTTACTGTTCTTGTTGTCTCACACAGTCCAAAAAAAGGGTTGGGCCCAGTTGTATGAAATTTATGTTCCCTCTTTTCATTCCAGAGCTTTGTCTTTCAGTTTGAGAGCATGATTTCTTCAATTTACTCATTCTCTAAGACAAAGAACATTTTTCTCATTCATTGTCTTCTTCTGCTACAGAGTGTGAATCAATAACTCATTCGGTATATAGAAGCAGCTTGTCATGTGTAGACAGTTCCATCTTGTGCTATAGATGATGATTGAGGGTTTTTTTCCAGATATATAATCACTTTGAATAGCTATGAGTTGCAGGACATCCCAAACTAGTACAAAAAAACATACACACACAAAAAATGAGTTGTACTGAAAAATATGGTGTTCATTATTTTAGCTTGTGAAAAGGGTGATCTTGAAACAATATAACAGCATACTGATGCGTGTTCTCATAATGGTGGAAATGTACATAACCATGTAAAATGATGACAATGGGGAGCTCTGCATAAACTTTTTAAACAGACTTTCTTCCAAGCTAGATATTTTCTGTGTTTTCATGTCTGTTTCCAGTCTGAAGGCGGTGCTCTCAGCTCCTCCATGCAGTGGTGCGTTGGATCTGTCCGGCATCCCTCTGGTAGCTCGGGACATGGAACGTCTGTGTGCACACTTACAGCACTATGCCACCACCTTGGTCAGTCTGGAGATGGGCTTCACAGATCTGACTGACGAGGCTTTCCTTTTGCTGCTGCCCACGCTGGCTGCCCTGCCGCGCCTTGAGACCCTGGCACTGAATGGCAACCGACTGACCAGAGCTATTCTGAAGGAGCTGACTGATGCCCTCAAGGTCAGGAGGTCCCTTTATTTTTAAAGATCTACAGCACATATTTACTTTTAATTAAAATTTAATTGTATTGTGGGTTTTTTTCCTTAAAGGGAAACAAAGTTGGTGAAAAGGATTTGCCCTCACACAAGCAAGAAGGCTGATGTATGTGTGTCTTACCTGCATTTGTTTTAAAAATAGTCAAGAACAGATAAAAAGAAATGAAATTGGCTACCAAAACCAAAACTACAAGGGGAAAAAAATGATTTCTTCTAAAATGGGGTTGGCCACAATGGGCACATATTGATTTTATTTTCTGCACAATAACAAAAGAACTCCTTGTCTGATTGAATCCATTTGTTGGTGATACACTGCAGGAGGGTAGAGGAAGAAGTAAGAAGTAGAGGAAGGCTCCTTTCAAAAATGGGGGGTCGTCCGTCATCCAATATGGTTGCCATGGGCACCATCTTGATTTTCTTTTCTGCACAATAATTGAAGAGTGCTTCCTCTGATTGAAACAATTTCCTGGTGGTAAACTGGGGGAGGCTGGAGGAAGGTTCCTTTTGAAAATGGGGCTTAATACACCACACACTAATTGTAAAGCCAATATCTTTCACTGTACAAATAGACCATATACCATCTTTAAAGCCACAATCTTTCACTGTACAAATAGACCATATACCATCTTTAAAGCACCAGTCTTTCACTGTAAAAATAATTTCCAAACTTTATCACCTCTACTATGAAACCACAAACCAACTTAACATGAGCGGGAGCAGGCGCCACACTTTGCATTGCTCTTGTCTTGTCTGCAGCGGCCCCACAAATGTGCAGCGGTGCACAAGAAGGGATGCAGCCACTATGTGGTTTATGTTAATACTTTGTTACTGTTTACTTTAGGACCCAGGCAGTTTCCCGAGTGTGACATGGATCGACCTGGGCAACAATGTTGACATCTTCTCACTGCCGCAATCCTTTCTGGTGAGCCTGAGGAAGCGTTGTCCTAAACAAGGGAACCTGCCCACCATCCTGGAGTTTGGAGAAAGCCAGGCCAGCGACCCACCCGAGAGGCTGAGAGGAGGCGTGGAAGAGGGAGAGGAGACTGATGACACCAACCTGACCGAGAGCATGGGTGAGCTTCGATCTGAAGAGGACGAAGAATTGGACGGAGAAATGGAGATTGAGGAGATGATGGAGGAGCTGCTGGACTTTGACAGGAAGGTGCAGGGGAAGGAGGACGAGGATGACAGCATGTGGACCACGGCGGAGAAGAGGAAAGAGGAGACGAGCAGGAGACGGAATGAGGGAGGAAAGGAGGTGCAATGGAAAGAGCGACCGAGGAAGAAAGCAGTAATGGCGGATGATGATGATACGCATAGCCACTCCTCCCACTTGTCCTGCTCCAGCCAATCACAGCATTCCTCTGGCACTGTTGAGCCAGTGAGAGTAGGGGAGGATGACTTAAAAAATGAGGTGGAGCAGTCGGACCATTTGACCTGATTTATGCCCCCTGCTACGTTTATGTCGCTCCTGTGTCAAGCCCCATCCAGAAGGAGGCAAAACAAGACAGAGGCTAACTGAGTGTTAAAATGCTCAAAGCTAAAAGTCAAACAGAGTGGAATGATGGGATCATGCCAGTTGATGCTGCTTCTACTGAACCTTTTTGTGAACATGTGGCAGCAGAACCCAGGTGACTGTGTGTTTATGGCTGTTGACAGAAACAAGAGATGACGATCCCCAACAGGACGCAAGCCTGTCATAATTACAGTGACAAACACCACTGTGGGGGGGTGTTGAAGAGATATATATATATATATATATATATCCTATTCACAAAAATATATATTTGACTTTTCGTTTTGAAATTTATCTTTACCTTTAAATTATAAGCCAGCTTGTACTTATACCCCCCCCCCACCACCACAAAAAACGTAATAATGTCCTGTAATATATCCTCATTAATTTTAACACTGTGGCCTATTTCCAGTAAAGTTATGGTCAGATTTGAGGAAAATGCCTAAAAAAAACTCCATAATTTTCCTGTTATGACTACATCCTTAATTAAAAAGCCCTTTACAAAGTCACAGGTTTTTACTTTAGGCCAGTTTTGGACCATTTTGTGGGGCAGCCTGTTTTCGTATTAGCTGGAATCTAATTCAGTCAGCCAATTTATGTGGAATATTTCTGAATTAATTAAGTTTACAACAGATAGTGTTTGATGTTGAGGCTTTGACCTTGCGACTCCCCACAACGTGCACTTAAAGGTGGCATAATGTGAAAAATTTGTATTTATCTTTAGCACTTAAAAATGGTCAGGTTTCATAGGGCTGGGCAATAAAATGGCCATGATAAGGGGTTGTGATAAATTTCCCGTCAATGAATGTGATCAGCTTTGGACATTTTTGTGTGTTTTTAATAATTCTTACAACTCATTACACCGCAGAAATAAATGTGAGAGCAGCTAGTAAGTCTGCAGTTTTTCAGAGTACACACTGTAAAGAGTTATGTGAATTCCCAACAAAGAAGAAAACTGTGGGCTTTAATTCCTTTTGGAGGGAATAGTGGGGCAGATAGTGGTAATAATCGTTCACTTCTGGAGACAAGCACCAAAATTGGCACACATACTCCTTGAGGATTGCGCTTTTGAAAAAAACCGCTAGCCACATAAAAAATTCAAGATTATTTAAACCAGTTTAAAAATAGATTCAGCATTGTTGCAATCACAGAATCTTGGCTTAAAAATGACCTCATGGCTGATGTTCAAATGGAGGGATATGAGTTATATTTTGTAAATAGAAAAGGAAAAAAAGGTGGAGGTATTGCTTTGTACATAAAAACAGATCTGACGTAAAATTGTAGAAGAAATGACAATTATAGATGATGTCATAGAAATTGTGACAGTGGAAATTGTACATGAAACATCTAAAAATATTCTAATCAGTTGTGTATACAGAGCACCAGACTCTTGTGTTGTGAAATTTACATATAAAATAATAAAATTATTCCATCAAATCAAAAACAAAACGCTCTTTATGTGTGGAGACTTTAATGTTAATGTGGAAAGCTCCAGTTGCCAAAGAGTAAGTGATTTTGTGAATTCAATGAATAGCTTGGGTTTATTCCCCTTGATAACAAAACCAACCAGAATTACATCGCAAAGTGCAACTGCAATTGACAATATATTCACAAATAGAACAGATGAAATTATTAAGAATGGGATATTGATGACAGATCTCAGTGATCATTTACCAGTTTTTTCAATATTTAAATATAAAAATAGGTACAAAAAAAAACTGTTATAAACTTTAAAAGAGATAAGTCATTAAAAGCCTTAGAGGCATTAAATTATGATCTTAAAAATCAAAATTGGGAAGAGGTTTATGTCGGTGACGTTAATGTAGCATATAGTTCATTCATGAAAATACGGATGAAATCATATAATAAAAATTGTAAATTAATAAAAACTAGTAAGAAAAGAGTAAATAAACCATGGCTGACCAAGGGAATAAAAAACGCTTGTGTAATGAAAAACTATTTATATAAGTGCTTTTTAAAAATGCAAACAAAGGAAACAGAACACAGATACAAAAAATATAAAAATAAACTATTGACAATAATTAGGAAACAAAAAAAAGATTATTATAGTGAACAATTGAATAAGAGTAAAGACAATATGAGGGCAACAAGGGCTTCCACAGTTTTCTAAAATTATGGAAAAGGTTTTTGTGACAAGGTTGGATAAATTCATTGAGAAACATCATACTTTAAATAATGCTCAGTATGGATTCAGAACAAAACATTCGACAGCTATGGCAATTATGGAATTAACAGAGAAAATATCAATAGCAATAGATAATAAGGATTATATGGTAAGTGTTTTATTGACTTGAAAAAAGCTTTTGATGTTATCGATCATTCAAGATTGCTTCACAAGTTACAACAATATGGAATAAGAGGGCTTGCACATCAGTGGGTAAAAAGCTACTTAGAAAATAGGAAACAGTTTGTTCAGATAAGTAATACTAAATCAGAATTGTGTAATATTATGTGTGGAGTACCACAAGGGTCGGTACTTGGACCCAAACTGTTTATTTTGTATATCAATGATTTTGTGAATATATCTAATGTACTTGGTAGCATTTTATTTGCTGACGACACAACATTATTTTACTCTGGATCAGATATACAGGAAGTAGCACAAGCGATAAATACAGAGTTGGAAAAGTGAAATATTGGTTTGATATAAACAGATTGTCACTTAATCTTAATAAAACAAATTTCATATTTTTTAATGACAGTTAAAAAAAATTATGTGTCATTAAAAATAGATGGAATGGACATTCAAAGGGTAAAAGAAACAAAATTTTTAGGAGTTAGATTTTACATGGAAGTCACACAGAAATTACATAAAAGGAAAGATAGCGAAAGCCATTGCTGTTTTGCATAAGGTTAAATATTCATTAAATAGTTATGGATTATTAACATTGTACAATTCATTGATTGTTCCATATTTGACTTATTGTGTAGACATCTGGGGATCAACATGTACAACTTATACACAACCTTTATTTATTTTGCAGAAAAGAGCTTTAAAAGTGATTGGCAACAGTCGATTTAGCGATCCATCTAATCCATTGTTATTAAGTATAGGGTACTTAAATTTCATGATTTAGTTGATTTGAAATTACTACAAATAATGTACCAAGCGAATAACAATACCTTACCAATAAACATTCAAAATATGTTTGAAAAAAGAGTAAGTAGTTATAATTTGAAGGGCATAGAAGTCTTTAAAAAAACAAGATTCAGAACCAAGATAAAGAAACGGAGTATTGCAGTGAATGGTGTAAAATTATGGAACAACCTCAACAAAGAAATCAAAGAATCAAGGTCGCTTAAATTATTTAAAAAATGTATTAAACTTGATGTATTTCGTAAGTATGAAACTATGAAATAAGTCAGTGGGCTGTGACAAAGCCAAAAATGTAATCTGTTAATAATGTTTAGAATGTTTGAAGTTTAAAATGTAATCTATTAGGGATGTAGTCTTTTAAATAATGGTTAAAATTAGGAAAGAAGGGTGGCATGTGACAAAGTCATAGAAATGCAATGATGTCGATTGATGATGCTTTGCAAGATTGTATTGTAAAAAAGGGGCCGAATATATGACTTGTTCTTCCAAACTGCTCCTTTTCATTCAATTGATTGTAATGTTTTGTTAATTTTGCTTTTACTTTTCTGTTTTTTCTTTTAAATGAATTAAATAAATCCTCAATTAAAATAAATAAATAAATAAAAGATGGTGGCCATCTTAAAAAATGGCCACCATCTTTTATTTATTTGAATATTGAATATACAGTAATAATGCATTTTGCAATAATTTGTGGGTCAGAATTCTGAATATACTGAATATTTCACACCAACATCATTTAAATAGGGCAAATATTGGTGATTTTATTGCAAAATGCAATATTATTGTATATTCAACGGTGGCCATCTTGAAAAATGGCCGCCATCTTGAATTTTTACGTGGCTACCAAGTTTTTTTGAAAGAGCAATCCTCAAGGAGTATGCGTGCCTATTTTGGTGCTTGTCTCCACAAGTGAACGATTCTTCGGTAATTTGCAGTTATCGGCCCCACTAGAAAAACGAGTGAGGGACATGAAGGCAAATGTGAAAGTGAACTCACGTCATACTCTAAAGCTGAGGAAATTGTTGACAATAAAAGGTCATGTAGCTGATGGTTGGAGTTGTGCTTACATGTAAAGCAGGATAACAAAATAAAAACACGAGGCTCCTTTGTGTGAACTGAGATTAGCAAAACTTTTTTCTGAACTAGCCATTAATGGGAAAGATGCACATATTCCACTCTGATTTTCACAATAAAAGTCCAGTTCATAAGGCACTTTCAATTTCTTAAAAAAATCAAGCACTGATTAACATCTGCGACCAACTAAGACTTATAATGGTGACATAACATATTTTAGTTATATTTACATTATTTTAATAAGCTACAAGGCAAGCTAACTTGTTTTGTTATAGCAGAGAATGTTTGCGCTGTTAAATGTTTACAGTCTGTCTTTTATTATAAACTGTTACCTAACATTTAATTTATGAATCCTGTAGTATCACCAGGTTTCAGTCATTATCAATATACAAATTTTCCAGAGAATACTTCGCACCGAAGTATAAGTCGCACCTGTTAAAAAAAAATGCCGAAGTGGATGAGCCCATATATAATATAATTCACACCGTAGTATATGTTACACTTATTTCTGTAATTTGGGATTTTTCTGCATTGTAATGTACTTTTTATTTTTGTCATTTATTCTATCATTATTATAAATTAATTTTGTTTTGTGCATTAATTCCTGAGAAAGTTGTTTATAAATAGTCATTATTATAATTATTATTAAGAATGATTGTGTAATATTTTGGCATACAAGTCGCACTGGATTATAAATCCCAGGACCTCCCAAGCTAGTAAAAATTTATACTCTAGAAAATACAGTCCTTGTCAAGCTGGCAGCATTATTCAATGATATATGTTGATAAATATCAACAATGGTCAACACAGAAACAAAATACCATAATCATATTTTTCCATATCGCCAAGCCCTATGGAAAACATCCTGAAACTCTCTGACTGTGCATTTGGAAGTTCTGTAGAAATTTAACCCTGAAATGGCGAGTTCTAAACTTAAGTGACATAATGTTAAGGATCTGCTTTTTGAGCAGCACACCCAAGTAACTGCTCCTCTCTGTGTAGGATGTGCCACTCATTGTGTACGGGTATTTTCAGCTGCAAACTTTCATATCTATTTCTAAGATACACTGCAACTTCTGTTAGCTTGTTAAAAAGCTGCATAATATGACCCCTTTAACTTGCAGAGCAGGTTGGGGAGTGATGGTACAACTGTTCCCGAATGAATACTGTCAGAGCCTGCAACGATGGCAATGAGTAAGTGCAGACAGAAAAATTTACAGAAGGTTTTCAGCACATGAAAGCAGGAAGAGCATTTAACAGCTGAGTGGCGCTCACGATGTCTGGAGGACGTCATGAATGTGCCTCAAGCTCCTGTCATCGCACACTTTTGTTTGAGTCCCAACAGGACAAGAACATGACTGGAGCGCACTGTTAAATTAAATGTCACATGAGATCTTCATGTATATCTGAAATGATTAAGAACCATTTTTTCTGCATTCAGCTGTAATGTTGAACATCTCAGATTTTCTTCAAACTTGGGTCACCTACTACCGAGTAAACACACATGGACTTTCAAAATTTGCATTGTTGACCTTGTCAGAGTTCACCAAAGGCCACTCCCAAAATGACCAAAATATGAAATTTGATTTTGACAAACTTCTTTGACTTTGTACAGTCTCCAAGCAACATCCTCCAACAGTCACTTACGTATATATGAGTAAATCTTTACAATTTTCACAATTGTCACTTTTTTGGTGTTTTTCAAGGGCCATGTGTGCAGAGTCCCCTCATCTTCACAGCCTAAGCTATTATCCATCCTGAAGATGGCATTTCCTGTCTGTTGCATCAGAAAAAAATCCATAAGGGGCGTTAAAGACAGGAGCCGCTCGGGGTGTCACAGTCACCCAAAGGTGCGTTATTGATTTCCTTTGATGCCGGTTTGTTGAAGTGTGGACTCTAAATTGACCATAGATGTGAGTGACAGTGGGGGGCCTGTACAAGGGAGTGGGGGTACCCTGCCTCCCCCCAGTGATTTCTGGGATTGGCTTGTGTCATTTTAATGTCATGTTGCTTGACAGGGCGTGAAGAGTACGTGTTCATCGAAATGTCATGAAATATGGTTGCCCTTTAAAATTCAGTGATCCACCAGGTACTTTTGAGGCAACTTTGGCACCCCCTGGTGGTCACTGTTTAACCAATCAAGGATTGGATTTTATCTTTTCTGCCATCCTCACCACAGGCAAATATAAATCCACATGCCCCCCCCACCCCCCATAAAATGTGATGTTGGCTGAGTTTGAGCACCACCTGTATTCAGATGGTTCCTGTGATCTACGTTTGATGAAAACCTGCGATTGCTGCTGTTTGATCCTGAGATAAAGATTAAAGTTTTTAATCTGGTTGTCTCTCCTGGTAAAACCCGTTTGTGCCTGTGGCACGTGTGTGTTGTTTTGAGATTTTAAAAGAGAGCAGATATATACACACACACACACACACTGGCCAGAACTCTACCCTTTAAATGTTTCTGCCAGAAAACTCAGTGTTCAAATATATAAAATATCTCCTCCCAACAGACGTCAATGGGTAGCCAGACTGGAACTGACAAGAGTTAAAAAACAAAAACCAATAATAGCCAGCACGTATTTGGAATTAGATGACCACATGTAAACGACTGAGTGTGGTGGGAGAAATGTTCTGGCAGCAGTTTAGGTGCAACAGATAAGATAATTAATTGGGAAGAAGTAAACGAGCAACACCATGAATTCATGTTACAGAAGACACCGTATGAGGAAGAACAGTTTTGACAGGAAGGTTTGTCCCTTAACAGTTGGGGAGGTGATGGTCTAGTGGTTAAGCGTTGGGCTTGAGACCAGAGGATCCTCGGTTCAAATCCCAGCCTGACCGGAAAAATCACTAAAGGCCCTTGGGGAAGGTCCTTAATCCCCTAGTTGCTCTCGGTGTGTAGCAATCTCCTTGTATGGCAGAACCTTGACATCGGGGTGAATGTGAGGCATTATTGTAAAGCGCTTTGAGCGTCTGATGCAGATGGAAAAGCGCTGTATAAATGCAGCCCATTTACCATTTACAGTGGATAAATGTGATCACCTCATTCCCGCGTGGTGTAAAGTTACAAAGGTGAAATATTTAGCTGCCTTTTCTCATTAGATCATGTTCGATTCTACCGGATTGTGCTGTGTTATATATAGATTATAGTTTTGATAACATTCTGTTTATGTGTTCAGGTTATATCTTTAAGCAGTTTGTAACTCTCGCCTGGTTTGTGCTTAGATCCCACGTCTCCCTTCCAAAGCTCTATGCAGCTCCACCCTTACTTCTGTAAATTAGTATGTAGTGACGATAAAGGTTCTTCATTGAACAGAGCCAACTCTTTAAGGGCCCCTTCACACATGGTGCGAAGTTTGGTCGACATCTGGTTGATTACGGCGTAACAGTTCGAAATTAGCGCACCATGAAGCATTGCGCCAACGGGCAGGCGTGCATGAACCCAGTGCAAGAGTTCGTGCACGCGCTGGTGTCTTCCGAGCAGGAACAGTGCGAGGTGCAGCACATGACACTGCTTATGTGGGAAAAATAAAAAAACAACCAGCTGGTACATGTGGAACCACATCGCGTCGCATATGTGGAATAAATAAAAAAATAAAAACCAGCTGGTACCTGTATCGCCCCGCTTATGTGGAATAATAAAAAAAAAAAAGAAGAAAACACACCACCCCCTGGACATGAAGTCACACATTTCAAAAGCTCTGATTGCCAGTCACCAACTTTACCACTGAGCGGGAATCTGCCTCATATCAGGAAGGACATGGAAGTATTACAAAAAAAAAAAGAAAATCACACACCATATAAAAACACCGCATCTATCAAGCTAGCAAATATGATCCGTTCTGTTCCTCTCTGTAAATGACCCATAGTCACAGACACACAGTCATGAAATGACATGAATGAGAAGCAGTTCACTCATCTCATTCATGTCCACATCTGCTGGCACGCCTCCAACTGGCTACGCGCACGTTTCTTGTGGACGACACACCGCGTCATGTGGAACAGAGCTCATGTGGGTGACGTGACAGTGAGATCGCCTGCTGCGTGTTCTGATCTGACGGTCCGTTTCAACCTGGGAGCAGTCTGTCCTTGTATGCGCCATGTGCACGCTCACTCGCTGCAGCACGTCGCCACAGTGATATATGTTTTTATTTATGTCCACTGGATAACAGCAAACAGATCATTTTTGGTTTATTCCATTCACCTTCGCAACCTCTTGTTCATTGGAATAGTGCATGCATTCATTGTTCATTAGGACTTGGAGCCCTTTGTTCAGTTCAGTGTTAAGACAAACTGACGTACTGTGATGAGTTTACAGTAAATCATCACTTTTACCGATAGTTGGAGTTCATTTAATCAGCCATTAAGAAACACTTTGGTATTCTGTGATAAATCTTTCTAGAGTAGGCAGTTCTCAAAAACTGCATACGTTTGCAAGAAACTGGCAAGTGAGGGAAGCCATCAAAACACCCGTGGCAGGTCTGAAGAAGGTAGTATTTTGTGGCAAGTACAACTTTGGCCTGTTTAGCCACCAGTCACACGTTCATGGTGGAGTGTGGAACAGAGAAGATCTTAATACAAGAATA
This sequence comes from Thalassophryne amazonica, assembly GCF_902500255.1. Lineage (NCBI taxonomy): Eukaryota > Metazoa > Chordata > Actinopteri > Batrachoidiformes > Batrachoididae > Thalassophryne > Thalassophryne amazonica. The sequence continues at coordinate 42,915,145 of NC_047106.1, forward strand.
CAGGTTGAATACAGGTTGCTAAGTCTCCCATGTGCTTTCTGACAAACAAGCAGAAATTTCACATAATATTTTTTTAACAAATTCCTTCTCTGTTGCATTCTACTGTGAAGCTGTATGGTTAATAATGCAAGACAAAGTTCCACTATAACTCCTAGAGTTAGCAAGGGTGTCTTGGTGGCTTCCCTCACCAGTCTCCTCCTCATGAAGTCATTAATGTTTGAAAACTGCTTACTCTAGACGGATTTACAGTACACTAACATACTGTTTGGATTTCATAATGATTGATGTCAATGAAGTGAAAAGTTCATGTATCTGTCACATAAATTGTCTATCCAATATTTATAATAAATAAATATTCTACAGACAAAAGTATTGTTACCCAGGGAAACCACACAGTCTTTCTAAAGCCATTAAGTTCATAACCCTGCCATCTGTTTTAAGCCTTTATCAGTAGCGTGATGATAATGTTTGATCGTAACTTCTGCACTGCCCATGGAAAGATATTTGTAGATATACACTCAACAAAAATATAAATGCAACACTTTTGGTTTTGCTCCCATTTTGTATGAGATGAACTCAAAGATCTAAAACTTTTTCCACATACACAATATCACCATTTCCCTCAAATATTGTTCACAAACCAGTCTAAATCTGTGATAGTGAGCACTTCTCCTTTGCTGAGATAATCCATCCCACCTCACAGGTGTGCCATATCAAGATGCTGATTAGACACCATGATTAGTGCACAGGTGTGCCTTAGACTGCCCACAATAAAAGGCCACTCTGAAAGGTGCAGTTTTGTTTTATTGGAGGGGGGATACCAGTCAGTATCTGGTGTGACCACCATTTGCCTCATGCAGTGCAACACATCTCCTTCGCATAGAGTTGATCAGGTTGTCAATTGTGGCCTGTGGAATGTTGGTCCACTCCTCTTCAATGGCTGTGCGAAGTTGCTGGATATTGGCAGGAACTGGTACACGCTGTCTTATACGCCGGTCCAGAGCATCCCAAACATGCTCAATGGGTGACATGTCCGGTGAGTATGCCGGCCATGCAAGAACTGGGACATTTTCAGCTTCCAAGAATTGTGTACAGATCCTTGCAACATGGGGCCGTGCATTATCCTGCTGCAACATGAGGTGATGTTCTTGGATGTATGGCACAGCAATGGGCCTCAGGATCTCGTCACGGTATCTCTGTGCATTCAAAATGCCATCAATAAAATGCACCTGTGTTCTTCGTCCATAACAGATGCCTGCCCATACCATAACCCCACTGCCACCATGGGCCACTCAATCCACAACATTGACATCAGAAAACCGCTCACCCACACGACGCCACACACGCTGTCTGCCATCTGCCCTGGACAGTGTGAACCGGGATTCATCTGTGAAGAGAACACCTCTCCAATGTGCCAAACGCCAGCAAATGTGAGCATTTGCCCACTCAAGTCGGTTACGACGACGAACTGGAGTCAGGTCGAGACCCCGATGAGGACGACGAGCATGCAGATGAGCTTCCCTGAGATGGTTTTTGACAGTTTGTGCAGAAATTCTTTGGTTATGCAAACCGATTGTTTCAGCAGCTGTCCGAGTGGCTGGTCTCAGACGATCTTGGAGGTGAACATGCTGTATGTGGAGGTCCTGGGCTGGTGTGGTTACACGTGGTCTGCGGTTGTGAGGCTGGTTGGATGTACTGCCAAATTCTCTGAAATGCCTTTGGAGACGGCTTATGGTAGCGAAATGAACATTCAATACATGAGCAACAGCTCTGGTTGACATTCCTGCTGTCAGCATGCCAATTGCATGCTCCCTCAAATCTTGCAACATCTGTGGCATTGTGCTGTGTGATAAAACTGCACCTTTCAGAGTGGCCTTTTATTGTGGGCAGTCTAAGGCACACCTGTGCGCTACTCATGGTGTCTAATCAGCATCTTGATATGGCACACCTGTGAGGTGGGATGGATTATCTCAGCAAAGGAGAAGTGCTCACTATCACAGATTTAGACTGGTTTGTGAACAATATTTGAGGGAAATGGTGATATTGTGTATGTGGAAAAGGTTTTAGATCTTTGAGTTCATCTCATACAAAATGGGAGCAAAACCAAAAGTGTTGCGTTTATATTTTTGTTGAGTGTAGTTGATCACCGGGAGTTCAGTTTAATCCGAGCTGGGATGTGAATCATATATACAAGCTACTGGATGCTTTCCAACAGTTTCATCACTGGGATCCTCATCACGGAAGTCAGCAGGGTCGTACGTGACGTTAATTACAAAGAGATTCTTCCCTTTAATCTGTCTTTGCTATTTTCTTATGCACTGAAAAAAATTGGAGTAATATTTATTTGAAAAAAACCTAGGCAAGTTTTTTTCACTCAGAAATTCCAAGTAAATTTTACAAGGAGAATTCTTAAGTAAATTTTACTTGCATATTAGTTTACCTAAAAAAATAACTCAAGTAACATTTACTAGCAATTATCAACTGAATATTTTCATTGAATTTTACTCTGTCTTTATTCATAAAAAAGTAAAACTTTTCAGCTGTTTCCCTTATTTTTCACTCGGTTGCCACAGCAGATCCAATTTGGATCTGCATGTTGATTTGGAACAAATTCTGCACTGGATATGCCTTTCCTGACGCACCTCCACATTACATGGAGAAATGTGGCAGGGGTGGGATTTGAACCGGGAACCTTTAGCACTGAAACCAAGTGCACTAACCACTTGTTCACCACCCCTGCACTGAGTTTTAAGTCCCTTTGGCTCCCCTTGTTTTCACTCAGATTTGCCACAGCAGATGTTGGACCATTAGTTCATGAATATGTTCATTATAAAACAACCATCATTCATCTTGATGCATCTTTTTTCTAAACAGAATTTCTTTTGTCTCACTCTCTGATAAATTTAAGTATTTTTAATAATCCATAGTAGGCAGAGGTGAGGCCAAGTGGTTAGTGCACTTGGTTTCAGTGCAAAAGGTTCCCAGTTCAAACCCCACCCCTGCTGCATTTCTCCATGTAATCTGGAGGTCCATCAGGAAGGACATCCAGTGTAGAAGTTGTGCCAAATCAACATGCTGATGCAAATTGGATCTGCTGTGAAAACAAGAGGAACAGCTGAAAGGTTTTACTTTTTATGAATAAAGACAGAGTAAAATTCAATGAAAATATTCAGTTGAAAATTGGTAGTAAATGTTACTTGAGTTATTCTTTTAGATAAACTAATATATATAACTAATATATAGCTGAAGAAGCTATTACCGCCCTAAAAAATGATTTATGTCTGCAGGATTGGAATTCCATTTATACGGAGAATGATGCTAATTTAGCATATGTTAAATTTGAAAAGATATTTCTTGATGTATATAACAAAAATTGTCCAGTTCTACATTGCAGTTTAAATAGCAAGTATAATGACCATCCATGGATAACAAAGGGACTGAAAAGGGCATGTAAGAAGAAAAATATGTTATATAGAGAGTTCATCAGAAGTAAATCAAGAGAGGCTGAGATTAAATATAAGTGCTATAAAAATAAATTAACAACCATTATGCGGAATTGTAAAAAATCATACTATGGCAAAATTCTAAATGATAATCAAAATAATATAAAGGAAACATGGAAAATACTGAATAGTATTTTAAGAAATAAACCCAAATCAAAGAATTACCCATCTTATTTTACTTGTAACAATAAAGATGAATATGACATGAACCAAGTTTTAATGACCCAACAGTTTTAATAAATTTTTTGTTAAGGTTGGGCCAGATTTAGCAGCTGACATTCCACATACTGCATGGGAAAACCAGCATACAAAAGTAAAAAGTCAACTGATCATAATGATATACATATGGCTTTAGTAAAGCAGATAATTCCAGAAATTGTTAAACCATTAGCATATATATTTAATAAATCATTTGAAACGGGAATTGTTCCAAATGGTATGAAAGTGGCAAAGGTGATACATTTATTTAAATCTGGTGACAAACATCTTTTTACTAACTACAGGCCTGTGTCTATATTGTCACAATTCTCTAAGATACTGGAAAAACTTTACAATAACAGACTGGATAGATTTATTGAACTTCACAACTTGCTTGATGACAGTCAATATGGGTTCAGAGCGAAAAGGTCCACTGCTTTGGCTTTGTGCAATGCAATCAAAGAGATTAATAAACAAGTGGACCAAAGGGAATTAGTAATAGGTCTGTTTGTTGACTTAAAAAAGGCTTTTGATACAGTCAATCATAACATATTATTTAAAAAGTTGGAACTTTATGGGATTAGAGAAGTGGCTCTGAACTGGATTAAAAGTTATTTGCAAAACCGGAAGCAGTTTGTTAAAATCGGGGACTGCAGTTCTACGTATCTGGACATTGTTTGTGGGGTTCCCCAGGGCTCTGTGCTGGGACCTAAATTATTTATTTTATATATTAATGATTTATGTAAAGTTTCCAATGTGTTTAAAGCAGTTCTCTTTGCTGATGACACAAACCTGTTTTGTTCTGGAGTGAATTTGCAGCGATTATTGTTTGATTTGAGAGTCGAAATGATAAAGCTGAAGAGTTGGTTTGACATGAACAAATTGTCATTAAATTGGTCAAAAACCAAAATGATGTTATTTGGAAATTATAAATTGGATGTACAAATACAGTTAAATATACTTGGGGTAAATCTAGATTGTGTCAAGGAAAATAAGTTTTTAGGTGTTTGTATTGATGATAAAATTAACTGGAAAGCTCATATTCATCATATTCAAAAGAAAGTTTCTAAAAGTATTGCAATATTGAATAAGGCAAAGTACATTTTAGATGGTAAATCACTACATACTTTGTATTGTACATTGATTGCACCTTATTTGACATACTGTACAGACGTTTGTGGTAATAACTATAAACTACTCTACAATCATTATTCATCCTTCAAAAAAGAGCATTAAGAATAATTCATAATTCAGGGTTTCGGGATCATACCAATCCGTTATTTATTAAATCAAAGATATTAAAACTTTATGATATGATTACATTTAAGACTGTTCAGCTGATACATAAAGCAAGAAATAAACAATTACCTCTCAGAATTCAAGAATATTTTACGCTGAGAGAAGGAATGTATAATTTAAGGGGTACGTTTTATTTTAAAAATGCGGGCGCTAGGACGACTAGGAGGTGCTTTTGTGTTTCCATTTGTGGCCCAAAAAAATTGAATAATTTACCAGAGAAACTTAAGCAATGTCCAGATATTAACCGGTTCAAACATTTATACAAACAAATGGTATTTGGTAGATATGTATTAGATTAATAGGGTTGAGTTGTGTTATATGTAGAGGCTGTTGTCTGGAACCTTCATTTTTTTTGTTTGTTTTTTTTTGTGAGTTGTCCGGAGAAATATTTGACTTCTGTGTTCAGATTGTGTTGGATATAAATGTCTATGTACAGGCATATATACCTGATGATTTTATACAGGAGGGTAGGCATGGATAAGCGTTGCTTCTGCCTACACCTTTAGGCACCATGTATTTGATTTATTTTCTTATATCTCTTTTTGTTTTGACTTCTCTGTTATGAGTTTGGTCATATGAGTGAATTTCTGTTATGCTTGGGTGTCTAATAAATTATTATTATTATTATTATTATTATCATTATATATGCAAGTAAAATTTACTTAAGAATTCTCCTTGTAAGATTTAGTTGGAATTTTTTTTTTTTTTTTATCTCTTTATTAAGGTTTTTTCTTTTTTGACACATACAAAATTAGCAACAAATACAAAAAATACAGAAAGTTGAGAAAAGAGCAAGAAGAGAAGAAAAAGAGAAAGAAAGAATGAGTGGGGCGGGTCACCTATCACGAGTATGATTCACTTTACCTGTTAAAGTAATCTAGGAACGGTTGCCATATCCTGTAGAATGTGTCCACCTTGCCTTTCAGCTCAAATTTATTTTTCCAATTGTACTGTTTCATTATATCCAGTAATAAATTAGTAAAGGAGGGTGGGTTCTTTTGCTTCCAATTCAACAGTATTAACCCCTGAACGCCCATCGTCGCATATATGCTACAATCTCTGACTCAAATATTGCAACTTACCAAATTGACCTGTATGCCCGTTGTTGCAAATTTGCAACATACCATCATTATTATTATAACATTATAACATAAAGTCATTACAGAATACCCAATATTACTATCTAGTTTTTGTGCAAAAGTGAAATTAATAATCTCAACATTATTTACCATCTACTTAAAGTAGAGAAGCTTGAATCTTCGACTGGACTGGGTTGCTTGACGCGAGGACGTTTCGCTTCAAATCGCAGAAGCTTCCTCAGCTAAAATTCTTGCTCTGGTGGTCTGACTTCTGTCTTGACTCTTGTAGGGAAGAATAATCAAGAAGTCACAAAAGCTGGAGTTTTAAACCTAACCAGACCCCTCCTACGGAGAGGCAGACTGCTATAGGCTGGTGACTAAACAATAGCTCTAATTAGCACCTATTGTGCTCTAGTTAACACCCTCCTAATGACAGGGCAGCTGTCCCTCTCCTGATGGCTCCCTTGACGACTCTGCTGATGACGTGAATGACTCATTACCATGAACAAAAGACTGAAACTCCTTTGACCTGAGTACCCCATTGTAAACAGGGATAAAGCGTGTCTCAGACCCCCTCCCCGGTTAAGGCTAGGTTTCAAACGTTTCACAAAGAATGCCTGCTTGACCCCTCTCTCAAACCATTTCTTCTCTCTGGCTAATATTTTAACTTCCTTGTCCTCAAACGTGTGGTTAGTGTCTTTAAGGTGGAGATGAACTGCAGACTGAGGTCCACTGGCGCCCTCTCTGCCCTCTCATGATGGGTCTGTCCCAAGAAACATTTTAGTCAAACGTTGCTTGGACAGATGAAGTCTATGCAAAACTTTAAATTGCAATAATCCGTGTCGAGCGCAGATTGAAGATGAGTGGACATTATCCTGAGCCTTGTTCCACTGAGAGTCCGATATGTTTACTCCAAGGTCCTTTTGCCAAGCTTCCTTCAGGTGACCTAGAGAGGGCAGATATTCCATATCTGACAGATCATTATAGACCTTAGAAATTGAGCCCTTTGTCAATGGGTCATTTAAAATAATTGAGTTCAACTCGTATTCAGGGGGTCGACCGGGAAAAGAGGGAAACATCTCCTTCACAAAGCTGCGAACTTGTAAAAATTTAAAGAAATCTCCCCTGTTAATGTTATACTTCTCTTTTAGTTGATCAAAATTAGCAAAAGTGCCATGTATAAAAAGGTCACGAACACAGTGTATCCCTTTAGTTTCCCATTGCTTAAAAGATGTACCTATAAGCCCTGGAGCAAACTCATGATTGGAATTTCTTAGTGAAAAAACTTGCCTAGGTTTTTCAAGTAAATATCCTTACAAAATTTTTTTCAGTGTTCTGCATTTTCCTGCAGCATCAACACCGTCACGGTTAATGTTTTAATCCCATGTTTGCATCATTAACGTCAAACAGGAGCATTAAGCTACAGTCACATTTAGCAAATGAAGCCATTATATGGAAGGAGTCAATGTTACATCATTCAGACACTGAGTGTGGATCGCTGTCTGTACAGACTGTCAGAGCTTTGGATTCTGTCTCAGGGTCAAACTGTGACTTCGGCAGTCTTCGGGAAGCATCACGCGTCTTATTCTCAGGTGGTTTTCTGCTCTAATATGATTGTTCATGATGGCTGGGAAAAGTCAGGCAGCAGAGATCGGTGTTGTTTTTGTCGGCGTGCTCAAACCTTTTCAGAATAATTGCACAGAATTTGAATGCACAGAGGTCACAACTTGGAAACAATAATTCAAATACCGTGGGCATTACAATCAAAAATCTCAATCACGGACTTGCTGCCACCAATTTTTATTTATTTTACAGTACTGTGCAACTATCTTAGGCTCTTTTTTAAAAACAAAAATCCCAAAGATACTCTAAAATAATGAAAAGCTTTGAATTTAAATACAGTGGGTATTCAGCATTCCAGACTAAAACTGAATTTTTAGGGGTTTACTATCTTATGGTTTGATAAGACCATATTATCCCTGTTTGTTGTTTTTGTGTAGTTATATATTGGGCTGGAAAAATACAAAGTAAAAAGGTTTTTATTATTGTGAAAAACACTTGCTTTATTTAATATGCAACTTTCTCTAATAAAATAATATTTTTACTTGCTGTTTGGGAATACAACAAGCTTGCTGTTACAAAAAATATATATGAAAATAACAAAATTTTATATAAAATATATTTTATATTATTTGTATATATATTTATATATAAAAAATACTCAAACATTGCTGTTTGGGAATTTCAGATGTAATCTTGTACAGACACATTAATAAAAACTCATCAAAACCCACATTTATACAAAAACACTGGGGTGCTTAAGACTTTTGCACAGTACTGTATATGCTGAATTTGATTTGATTATTAACCAGACTGACACCGGATCTTAACCTGAGCTGCGGCATTTTGTTTGTGCAAAAACTTGCATAAGTGTGAATCTAAATGTTTAAACATTTTCCAACGTGAAGTTTGATATTTCGACCAAATGACCTGAAATTCTTTTGCTTTGTTTCTTGATGAAAACTGCATCCAATGTTGAACATTTACAGCTCTCAGGCACCTACAAGAAAAATGGTGTGATAGTTGCTCATATGAAAAACATGTGATTCCACTGTCATTTCAGTACTGCTGCAGGTAGGAATCACCGATGGTAAACTTTACAAATGCGATATCAAACTTTTGCTGTCAGTTATTTTTCTTTGCTACAGTATGCATGTAGCTTGCAAATAATTTATGGTTTATTAACTTTTACTTAGCATTTGCAAAAATGCAATAACCCTGTACCTGTTAGAATGTCATTATGATGTAGATGACTGCAATTATTTCAAATTTATATTTGCCAGATAACTACATAATTTTTGATCCAGGTGCAATAAAAATCCTGCAGTTTTGGGGATAAAAATAATAAATAATCACAGGTTCACTTGTTGCAGGTAATCATCAACACTGCAATGAAATCGCAGCAGGAGCAGAGTTATTGAACATATTCAACTAACTGCAAGACTGTCACCAGTTGTTGCACACTTTCTGGAACAAAGGCAGGCAACAAACAAACAAAAAAACCTACAAGAAGCAAATATTCACAATATATTGCCCTGTCAGCAACTGCTACTCATGATGACATTGCGATCATATTGAATAACTATTGAACCATTTTTATCACAGGTGTCAGTCTGTCAGCACATCTTTTATTTAGTGATTTTTTAAAATGTATTTATTTTGTCTTACAGACTACAGTGCAAGATAGACATGAGGTCTACCTTGTTCAAGTGTACAAGGAGGCATTAATGAGACCTCACGATGTGACAGCGCCATGCTGTCACTCATTTTTTTTTTAAGTTCCATTATTTATAATGTAAAAAAATAAAAACCAGCATTTGAGTTTGCCAGAATCATTCTGTTAAAAATACAGCAAAACATGTAAATACTTTTACAGCAAATACTGTAAATTTTAATGTATGAATTGTTGCAATTTGCAACTGGGGATATTTTGTTTGAGAAACGAGCGCACTGTTTGCACCACCATTTTGTCACATGGTGTGAGTCTAACAATGAACTACAGAATACATTTTATTTAACCTAGTCATTTCCAAACTGACATGTTTTTTTCAGAACTCCTCATATTAACATACTTTGTCCAAACACAGCAAAAGATGTGTTAATATGGCAATATGATATACCATTCAATATATTTTCAGAGTAGTTCCTATTATCTGACAGCACAGTGACACAAACAGGAAGTGGGCTCAGGTTCAACGTTGCCCAAGCTCTATTCTCCTTATACAGCTGGAGTTGTGCTTGGAATTTTTGTAGAATCCATTCTAAACCTCCTGTTGTGGCCCGGAACAAATGGGATTCAATCTGCAATAAGTAACAACTGCATTTCAATTTTGCAGATATAGTTTTAAAACAGCATCCATCCCCACTTATTCCAGTTAAGGGTCATGAGGGAGCTGGAGCCTATCCCAGAGGTATCCCAGTAATCAAAGGGAATGAGACACCCTGGGAATGAGGCCAGTCTGTCAGAGGGCCACATATACACAGACTGACAGTCAATTTGAAGTATCTAAATCACCTAACCTGCATGTCTTTGTAAGTGGAGAAAGCCAGAGCACCCGGAGAAAACCCACGCAGACAAACAGAGAACACACAGAGTCCACACAGAAAGGGTGGGAAGTGATCCCACAACCTTCTTGCTGTGAGGCATCAGTGCTAACTACTAAGCCACCGTTAACAGGAGGTGGTAATGGTAGAAAAAAACATTTTTTTTTCAAATATGCTTACATCCACTTCAGAGATTGTGCATTGTGTAATTTGGGAGATATTTCATATAGGAAGTGGGTGTCTACCATGACAAAAAACCCCACCCCATGCAAAAAAGAAAACTGCAATATATACTGTAATTTTAACATCTTTCGAAATATTAGAATGTAATTGTTTTGACTTCATGATTAGTTTTGATGAACCCTGCATTGAACACAACATTCAAGTTTATGATATATAATGTTCCTGACTTGGTAGTACTTGTTTTAGAGAAGTCACAAAAGCTACATAAGTACTGATATTATTACAGTGATCATGCAATTACACATGTAATTTCAAGTCACAGCATGGCAAGTTGTAGTAAATCAAGTGTCATGGCCAAGCCAAAAACAAGATCTCAGGCTAAAGAATTTGATAAAACCTTTGACAATGGTTTATGTTTTTAAAGTTTTTGAAGAGCATGGCCTCCTCCTATGTTCTGTTATTCACACAGTGTTACTGAAATAAAACCTTTGTGAAAGAATTGTGTTTATAAAGTTTTTGAAGAGCATGGACAAACTTTAGACATAGCGGAATAGCCAGATAATTGAAAATAGACCATACTTTGTTACATTCAAGGGGTGGGGGGTTATTTTCAAGATATAGGATTAATTTTGATGCCAAAATGCTGGTATTAATATTGTGAATCATTTCCCAAGTGGATGTATTGAAATTCTGACTTGTGATTTTACCACCTCCTGCTACCACCGTGCCACCTTTAAAACATTATGATAATGTTAATTTAACACAAAAACAAACCAAAAAAAAAAAAATGCTGTTTCATTTATTCATTGGCAAATTCGAACAGCTTTATACTGTAAAGTCATGGTTCTGTCAAAGTATTTACATATTTTTACTGTATTTTGTACAGAATTATTCTGCAACCCCAGCTGCCAGTTTTTTGTTTGTTTTTTTAGCATTTAAAAACATCAGATTTTGTTAACACTGTTGTTAATTGCTCAAAAAAGATAAATGTCTGATATTTATAAAAAATGTGAATCGAGAGGCATGAGTGTCTGTAATTGTGGATTTTCAGGATTTATTTATAATAATCTTTCACTGAAGTGTGTATTTCTCCATCTGCAATGTTAATCTGTATTATTGTCCGTACGTGACTTGTAGCTCTTCTTCCTCCCTCAGTCACCTCCTTGTTCAGCGAGGTGAGACTTTTTACTGATGAGCCAGTAAAACCCGATTTGCTGTTATGCGAAGAAATGCCAGTAAACAACAGGAGGCAAAAGAAAACTTTGGCCTGTTTTGCTTTTCCTTTGAATATACTTTGATTTATTGAATCAGTGTTGAAAAGTCCAGGTTAGTAGTTTGGTTTGGGTGGAAGCTGTTGTTAATTTAACTTAATGAATTGAATCATTTCCACTTTTCATCTGTTTTTTTTTTTTTTCTTTTTTGCGACCTTTGGAGGACTTTTATCCGTTTTTCATTTTCCATATAAATATAATATTTCTTAAAGTTTTGAAAAGAGCTCTTTTTTCCCTTTTCTTCTGTGCCCTTCGCAAATTTAACAAAACTACAGTTGAAGATTGAAATCTGAAAACCTTCTACAGCCTACCCAAATCTTTAACTAAAGTTTTGACCAGCACAAGACCAAAATGAAATATATTTCCGTTCTGTATATCGTTAAATTAGGTCCTATAAATAAACAATAACACCTCATTTGAATCCCATGACTTTGTTTTATTACATCTGATTACATTTATAAATAAATATCTTGTGGTAATTTTAAATTTTATTACAAAATTGAAAAGCAAAGATGTTTTTATTTTTCATGACCTCTCATAGCAAACCTGCAGTACCTTCAAGGACCACCAGTGGGCCGAGGCCCACACTTTGGCAATCATTGTTCTAATATAGTGTTGATCAAGATACTAAACATAGTTTTACATGGTACTGTGCAAAAAAAAAAAAAAATTAGGCACATCTATTGTACCTTAAAAAAACTACAAAAGAAATGTAAAGCTGTTAAATCACTAAAATGATAATGAGTAAAATGTATGACCAGTTTCACACTTTTGAACATAAATCCTTTGTTTTCAATCTCCTGCATTTTTTAAACATTTATTTATTTATTTATTTTCAGCAGGAGACAAAACACTAGCATATCTTTTTCAAAAGTGCAAGGACAATTAAAGTGAAATCAAATATGTGCTATAACCTGAACATTTATGAACTCATTTTCTGAGAGTTTTGTTGGATATATTTTTTTCTAAAAAATTTTGTTCATAGATTTGCAGGTTTGGGAGGTTAGGAGCAGGCAGATTGTTCAGTTCCATGCTCTCTAGGCATTTGAGAGCTTGAGGGATTGCTTTGGAGATTTTTTTAAATTCTGCCCTTCGACATGTAATATTGTGAAGGGTGCAGAAGTTTTCAAATGATAGCCAGTTCCCTTGGTCATCCATTAGATGGCATATTGACCACACTCCTTTATCCATCCAGTTCTGCAAGAAAATAGATTTTCTATTGCTAAGTACATACGGTATCTGTTGTTCCATATTGGGGTTTGATGTGGAGTAAAATTGTGGTTGTACATAAGTTTCCAGCTTAACAGGACTTGTTTATGAAAGGATGATAGTTTAACTGGTAATTTATCAACATTAAAATCACATCTAAGGATGAATTCAATACCTCCCATTTTATCAAATAGGCCTTTGGAGAGGCAGAACCAGGTGCTAGTTTTTTTTTCAGTTAGGAAAGATTTTAACCATTTTATTTTTGGTACAGTATTTAAACACTCAAAGTCAATTACTTGAAGTCCACCTTCCTCGTATTCTTTTATGGTTTCAGATTTTTTAATATAGTGAACTTTGTTTTTCCAGACAAAGTTTTTTTTTTATGGCTTTTATTGATTTGTCTGGGATCGCCATAAAGTAGGCTGGATAAATACATCTGGCTAGAGATTCCATTTTAGTTAGATATGTTCTTCCAAAAACTGTTAGGTCTTGTTGTAGCCAAGAATTCAACTTAGATTTACATTGATTAATTTTTGGGTGTATATTTAATGAGTCACTTGCAGCTGTATCTTTAGTTAGGCTAATGCCCAGATATTTTACACAAGATTTTATTGGAATATTATATGCGTCTAAAAGGTTACAATCGTGTATGGCCATAAGTTCACATTTATTACGATTAAGTGTCAAACAAGATGCTTCAGAGAAGAGGGCAATTAAGTTTAATACTACAGGAATTTGTTCTAAATTTTTGAGGAAGATAGTTGTGTCATCAGCAAGTTGACTAATCACAAGCTGTTTACTAAAAATGTTCAATTTTCCTATACTTGAATTTTTAAGCATAATGGCCAGCATTTCAACTGCCATTATGAATATGAATGGTGAAATATTGCATCCTTGTTTTACTCCTCTATTTAAAGAGAAGCGTGGTGTGGTACCAGTTGGAAGTGTCACTGTACTAGTAGTATCTCTATAGGGCCAAAGCCATATGCCCACAATACTTGAAAAAGAAATTGATGCTCTAGTTGATCAAAGGCCTTACCAATTTAATGTTATTATGTATAGATCTTTTATTCACAAAGCCTGATTGTGTTTCATTAATAATAGTGTCTATTTTCTTTTTAAGTCTGTTAGTATATATACAGTGAGGAAAATAAGCATTTGAACACCCTGCGATTCTGAAAGTTCTCCCACTTAGAAATCATGGAGGGGTCTGAAATTTTCATCTTAGCTGCATGTCCACTGTGAGAGACATAATCTAAAAAAAAAAATCTGGAAATCACAATGTATGATTTTTTTTTAATAATTTATTTGTTTGTTACTGCTGCAAATAAGTATTTGAACACCTGCCAACCAGCAAGAATTCTGGCTCTCACAGACCTGTTAATTTTTCTTTAAGAAGCCCCCTTATTCTGCACTCTTTACCTGTATTAATTGCACCTGTTTGAACTTGTTACCTGTATAAAATACACCTGTTCACACACTCAATCAATCACACTCCAACCTGTCCACCATAGCCAAGACCAAAGAGCTGTCTAAGGACACCACGTACAAAACTGTAGACCTGCACAAGGCTGGGATGGACTACAGGACAACAGGCAAGCAGCTTGGTAGAAGACAACAATTATGATTATTTATTAGAAAGTGGAAGAAACACAAGATGACTGTCAATCTCCCTCGGTCTGGGATTCCATGCAAGATCTCACTTTGTGGGGTAAGGATGATTCTGAGAAAGCTCAGAACTACACAGGAGGACCTGGTCAATGACCTGAAGAGAGCTGGGACCACAGTCACAAAGATTACATTAGTAACACATGATGCTGTCATGGTTTAAAATCCTGCAGGGCAGCAAGGTCCCCCTGTTCAAGCCAGCACACGTCCAGGCCCGTTTGAAGTTCACCAGTGACCATCTGGATGATCCAGAGGAGGCATGGGAGAAGGTCATGTGGTCAGATGAGACCAGAATAGAGCTTTTTGGAATCAACTCCACTTACCATGTTTAGAGGATGAGAACAACCTCAAGAAAACCATCCCAACCGTGAAGCATGGGGGTGGAAACATCATACTCTGGGGGTGCTCTTCTGCAAAGGGAACAGGACGACTGCACCGTATTGAAAGGAGGATGGATGGGGTCATGTATTGCGAGATTTTGGCAAACAACCGCCTTCCCTCAGTAAGAGCTTTGAAGATGGGTCATGGCTGCGTCTTCCAGCATGACAATGACCCCAAACACACAGCCAGGGTAACTAAGGAGGGGTTGCGTAAGAAGCATTTCAAGGTCCTGGAGTGGCCTAGCCAGTCTCCAGACCTGAACTCAATAGAAAATCTTTGGAGGGAGCTGAAACTCCAAACCTGAAAGATCTAGAGAAGATCTGTATGGAGGAATGGACCAAAATCCCTGCTGCAGTGTGTGCAAACCTGGTGAAAAACTACAGGAAACGTTTGACCTCTGTAATGGCAAACAAAGGCTACTGTACCAAATATTAACATTGATTTTCACAGGTGTTCAAATACTTATTTGCAGCAGTAACATACAAATAAATTATTAAAAAATCATACATTGTGATTTCCAGGTTTTTTTTTTTAGATTATGTCTCTCACAGTGGACATCAATCAATCAATCAATCAATTTTTTTTATATAGCGCCAAATCACAACAAACAGTTGCCCCAAGGCGCTTTATATTGTAAGGCAAGGCCACACAATAATGATGTAAAACCCCAACGGTCAAAACGACCCCCTGTGAGCAAGCACTTGGCTACAGTGGAAGGAAAAACTCCCTTTAACAGGAAGAAACCTCCAGCAGAACCAGGCTCAGGGAGGGGCAGTCTTCTGCTGGGACTGGTTGGGGCTGAGGGAGAGAACCAGGAAAAAGACATGCTGTGGAGGGGAGCAGAGATCGATCACTAATGATTAAATGCAGAGTGGTGCATACAGAGCAAAAAGAGAAAGAAACAGTGCATCATGGGAACCCCCCAGCAGTCTACGTCTATAGCAGCATAACTAAGGGATGGTTCAGGGTCACCTGATCCAGCCCTAACTATAAGCTTTAGCAAAAAGGAAAGTTTTAAGCCTAATCTTAAAAGTAGAGAGGGTGTCTGTCTCCCTGATCTGAATTGGGAGCTGGTTCCACAGGAGAGGAGCCTGAAAGCTGAAGGCTCTGCCTCCCATTCTACTCTTACAAACCCTAGGACTACAAGTAAGCCTGCAGTCTGAGAGCGAAGCGCTCTATTGGGGTGATATGGTACTACGAGGTCCCTAAGATAAGATGGGACCTGATTATTCAAAACCTTATAAGTAAGAAGAAGAATTTTAAATTCTATTCTAGAATTAACAGGAAGCCAATGAAGAGAGGCCAATATGGGTGAGATATGCTCTCTCCTTCTAGTCCCCGTCAGTACTCTAGCTGCAGCATTTTGAATTAACTGAAGGCTTTTTAGGGAACTTTTAGGACAACCTGATAATAATGAATTACAATAGTCCAGCCTAGAGGAAATAAATGCATGAATTAGTTTTTCAGCATCACTCTGAGACAAGACCTTTCTGATTTTAGAGATATTGCGTAAATGCAAAAAAGCAGTCCTACATATTTGTTTAATATGCGCTTTGAATGACATATCCTGATCAAAAATGACTCCAAGATTTCTCACAGTATTACTAGAGGTCAGGGTAATGCCATCCAGAGTAAGGATCTGGTTAGACACCATGTTTCTAAGATTTGTGGGGCCAAGTACAATAACTTCAGTTTTATCTGAGTTTAAAAGCAGGAAATTAGAGGTCATCCATGGTCTTTATGTCTGTAAGACAATCCTGCAGTTAGCTAATTGGTGTGTGTCCTCTGGCTTCATGGATAGATAAAGCTGGGTATCATCTGCGTAACAATGAAAATTTAAGCAATACCGTCTAATAATACTGCCTAAGGGAAGCATATATAAAGTGAATAAATTGGTCCTAGCACAGAACCTTGTGGAACTCCATAATTAACTTAGTCTGTGAAGAAGATTCCCCATTTAAATGAACAAATTGTAATCTAGTAGACAAATATGATTCAAACCACCGCAGCGCAGTGCCTTTAATACCTATGGCATGCTCTAATCTCTGTAATAAAATTTTATGGTCAACAGTATCAAAAGCAGCACTGAGGTCTAACAGAACAAGCACAGAGATGAGTCCACTGTCCGAGGCCATAAGAAGATCATTTGTAACCTTCACTAATGCTGTTTCTGTACTATGATGAATTCTAAAACCTGACTGAAACTCTTCAAATAGACCATTCCTCTGCAGATGATCAGATGATCAGTTAGCTGTTTTACAACTACCCTTTCAAGAATTTTTGAGAGAAAAGGAAGGTTGGAGATTGGCCTATAATTAGCTAAGATAGCTGGGTCAAGTGATGGCTTTTTAAGTAATGGTTTAATTACTGCCACCATAAAAGCCTGTGGTACATAGCCAACTAACAAAGATAGATTGATCATATTAAGATCGAAGCATTAATAATGGTAGGGCTTCCTTGAGCAGCCTGGTAGGAATGGGGTCTAATAAACATGTTGATGGTTTGGATGAAGTAACTAATGAAATAACTCAGACAGAACAATCGGAGAGAAAGAGTCTAACCAAATACCGGCATCACTGAAAGCAGCCAAAGATAACGATACGTCTTTGGGATGGTTATGAGTAATTTTTTCTCTAATAGTTAAAATTTTGTTAGCAAAGAAAGTCATGAAGTCATTACTAGTTAAAGTTAATGGAATACTCAGCTCAATAGAGCTCTGACTCTTTGTCAGCCTGGCTACAGTGCTGAAAAGAAAACCTGGGGTTGTTCTTATTTCTTCAATTAGTGATGAGTAGAAAGATGTCCTAGCTTTACGGAGGGCTTTTTTATAGAGCAACAGACTCTTTTCCAGGCTAAGTGAAGATCTTCTAAGTTAGTGAGACGCCATTTCCTCTCCAACTTACGGGTTATCTGCTTTAAGCTACGAGTTTGAGAGTTATACCACGGAGTCAGACACTTCTGATTTAAAGCTCTCTTTTTCAGAGGAGCTACAGCATCCAAAGTTGTCTTCAATGAGGATGTAAAACTATTGACGAGATACTCTATCTCCCTTACAGAGTTTAGGTAGCTACTCTGCACTGTGTTGTTATATGGCATTAGAGAACATAAAGAAGGAATCATATCCTTAAACCTACTTACAGCGCTTTCTGAAAGACTTCTAGTGTAATGAAACTTATTCCCTACTGCTGGGTAGTCCATCAGAGTAAATGTAAATGTTATTAAGAAATGATCAGACAGAAGGGAGTTTTCAGGGAATACTGTTAAGTCTTCTATTTCCATACCATAAGTCAGAACAAGATCTAAGATATGATTAAAGTGGTGGGTGGACTCATTTACTTTTGAGCAAAGCCAGTAGAGTCTAATAATAGATTAAATGCAGTGTTGAGGCTGTCATTCTCAGCATCTGTGTGGATGTTAAAATCGCCCACTATAATTATCTTATCTGAGCTAAGCACTAAGTCAGACAAAAGGTCTGAAAATTCACAGAGAAACTCACAGTAACGACCAGGTGGACGATAGATAATAACAAATAAAACTGGTTTTTTGGGACTTCCAATTTGGATGGACAAGACTAAGAGACAAGCTTTCAAATGAATTAAAGCTCTGTCTGGGTTTTTGATTATTAATAAGCTGGAATGGAAGATTGCTGCTAATCCACCGCCCCGGCCCGTGCTACGAGCATTCTGACAGTTAGTGTGACTCGGGGGTGTTGACTCATTTAAACTAACATATTCATCCTGCTCTAACCAGGTTTCTGTAAGGCAGAATAAATCAATATGTTGATCATTATTATATCATTTACCACAGGGACTTAGAAGAGAGAGACCTAATGTTTAATAGACCACATTTAACTGTTTTAGTCTGTGGTGCAGTTGAAGGTGCTATATTATTTTTTCTTTTGAATTTTTATGCTTAAATAGATTTTTGCTGGTTATTGGTAGTCTGGGAGCAGGCACCGTCTCTACGGGGATGGGGTAATGAGGGATGGCAGGGGGAGAGAAGCTGCAGAGAGGTGTGTAAGACTACAACTCTGCTTCCTGGTCCCAACCCTGGATAGTCACGGTTTGGAGGATTAAGAAAATTGGCCAGATTTCTAGAAATGAGAGCTGCTCCATCCAAAGTGGGATGGATGCTGTCTCTCCTAACAAGACCAGGTTTCCCCAGAAGCTTTGCCAATTATCTATGAAGCCCACCTCATTTTTTGGACACCACTCAGACAGCCAGCAATTCAAGGAGAACATGCGGCTAAACATGTCACTCCCGGTCTGATTGGGGAGGGGCCCAGAGAAAACTACGGAGTCCGACATTGTTTTTGCAAAGTTACACACCGATTTAATGTTAATTTTAGTGACCATCCGATTGGCGTAACCGGTGTCATTACTGCCGACGTGAATTACAATCTTACCAAATTTACGCTTAGCCTTAGCCAGCAGTTTCAAATTTCCTTCAATGTCGCCTGCTCTGGCCCCTGGAAGACAATTGACTATGGTTGCTGGTGTCGCTAACTTCACATTTCTCAAAACAGAGTCGCCAATAACCAGAGTTTGATCCTCGGCGGGTGTGTCGTCGAGTGGGGAAAAACGGTTAGAGATGTGAACGGGTTGGCGGTGTACACGGGGCTTCTGTTTAGGGCTACGCTTCCTCCTCACAGTCACCCAGTCAGCCTGCTTTCCCGGCTGCTCGGGATCTGCCAGGGGGGAACTAACGGCGGCTAAGCTATCTTGGTCCGCACCGACTACAGGGGCCTGGCTAGCTGTAGAATTTTCCACGGTGCGGAGCCGAGTCTCCAATTCGCCCAGCCTGGCCTCCAAAGCTACGAATAAGCTACACTTATTACAAGTACCATTACTGCTAAAGGAGGCCGAGGAATAACTAAACATTTCACACCCAGAGCAGAAAAGTGCGGGAGAGACAGGAGAAGCCGCCATGCTAAATCGGATAAGAGCTAGTAGCTACGCTAAGCTAGCGGATTCCTAAAAACATGCAAAGTGAATAATGTGTAAATAATTTAGAGGTGATTCAGCAGAAGGAGTGCTTTAGTTAAGGCACGTAAAGATTACACTGGGAAACAAATCGTAATCTAGATAACTAGATCAATCTAACTGCGCAGATTAAACAGCTAACAGATACAGAAAAACACCGCTGTGCTCCGGAACAGGAAGTGATACAATACCGCAGTGAGAGCCAACCACCAGTAGAGGCAAGTAGACATGCACCTAAGATGAAAATTTCAGACCCCTCCATGATTTCTAAGTGGGTGAACTTGCAAAATCGCAGGGTGTTCAAATACTTATTTTCCTCACTGTATATGTAAGTAGTTTATAATCATTATTAAGAAGTGAGATTGGGCGATAGTTTTCTAGTATTTTTGTATCTTTATCTGGTTTGGGAATTAAAGTGATGATGTCTTGTTTCATGCTTGTTGGTAGAGCTAAATTATTTATGGTCTCATTAAACATTTGAAAGAGTAAGTTTCTGAGTGATTTCCAAAAATGTCTATAGAAGTTACCAGTTAGCCCATCAGGACCTGGAGAACGATCAACTTTTAGGCACATAATTGCCTTGTCAAGCTCAGTAAGGTTTATGTCTTTCTCACAGTTTTCTTTAAGCTCATCATCAATTTGTGGGATTTTTTTGCTTAATTTGTTTCAGAAAGCTTTCAGCTTTTGGAGCCGAATAGGAGGAGGTGTACAGATTTTGATAGAACTTAGTAATTTAATTTGCAATAGATGTTTCATTAAAGCATTCCTCACCATTAATCACTAAAGATTTTATTGTTTTACGTTCTTGTCTCTTTTTTTCTAATATGCAAAAATAGGCAGTGTTCTTTTCACCCTCCTCCATCCACTTCGCCCGTGATCTTATGTAGGCTTCTTGAGCTTTCCTTTCGTATATTTTATCTAGTTTTTCTTGTAGTTGCAGAAGTCTTTGTTGTGAAAGTGTCATGACACGGACCCACAACAGGGGGCATTAATAAACGGACAATGGATAAGCCAAAAGTAACAATTTAATGTTGTGAATCACACAACGACGTACAGACAATAACAATATGGTGGACTGTCAATCATACACCAGGTGACGTGTGGGCAGGCTCGACGATAGAAGACGCCTGGCGAGAGAAGAGCTGGATCCCCACACAGCTTTCACCACCAACGGAGCTGAAGAACACCGGAGCCGCCAAGCCCTGCGCCCCAGGTGGCCGCTGTCTTCAGCAGTCAGACCCGGTACTGCTGGCAGAAAACAGACAGTCCTGATGAGTGTGAGTTCGCACACTCAGTAATCCCACAGTCAGTGTTTAGTTAGGAGGGAGCACCTCCACCTCCAATCACACACTCGTGCAGCTCCTGTTTCACCACTTATCTGGTTTGGGGTGTGAGGCGAAGCCGTCGCTGATCACACCAAACGCCAATCCCACAGATAAGGACACACCAGGAAAACGGCTGCAAAGAAGTTCAGATTAATACTCAATGTTTTGAGTCAGCAGAGAAAATTACCTGAATGGTATATGATTTCTCGGCGAGGAGGTGGAGTTGCAGTCCGGTCTTTGTAGTGGTGGTGATGGGTGACAGCTGGTGTTGATAGATGACAGCTGTCACCTCCAGCGGCTCCGACGCCCTCTCGTGCTTGGAGCCCGCACTCCAAGCAGGGCGCCATCTGGTGGTGGTGGGCCAGCAGTACCTCCTCTTCAGCGGCCCACACAACAGTCCTATCATTCTCTGATATTATGGAACCCAGGGTAATGGCAAGTATGTCTTTTATACTGCGATCTTCTTCCATGTTATTCATCTTTTTGAGTTGCTTACTATAAGAGATTGAGTACTGACGGATTTTATATTTTAAGAATTCCCATTTTTGAGTAAATGATACTAGGGATTCATCTTTTAAAATGGTGCCTTGACAGAAGTCATCGTGAAATAGTAACCTGGAGTTAAATTTCCAGTACCCATTTTTCCTGACGGACTGTGGGAGAGGTGTTACAAATAACTCCACACAGCAGTGATCAGTGAGAGGTGCTGGTAATATTTCACATTTTGAGATTTGATTGGCTATGTCATCACTTACTAGCCAGTAATCAAGCTTGGATTTTGCTGAACCGTTTGGTTTGAACCAAGAGTATTGTCTTTTATCAGGATGTCTTTGTCTCCATGGGTCTGTAAGATTTAAGGAAACGCAGTAATCCGTTAACATGAGATTAGGGTGAGGAGTGAGGAGTGTTATATTTACTGGGATGTCTGTCAAGCCATTCATCTTTAACCATATTCCAATCTCCTCCTAAAACAATGTTTTCTGATGCATATTTAATTCTGAGTTGAAATAGCACTTCCTGTATTTCAGAGAGCAGCTTTCTATTTAGCATAATGCTGCAGTGACCATAAATATTCCCTAGTATTAAAATAGATTCATCAAGTTGAATTACTGTTATAATCCAGTGGCCATTATCATCAAATTTTGTACTAACTATTTTCCCTTGGCAGTTGTTGAATAAAATTGCTACACCAGCTGATCTTAAAGTACCATGCGAAAAAATCATTTTGTCCCCCCATTGAGACGTCCAAAATTTTTCATCCATTTCATTTGAATGAGTTTCCTGCAATAGAATGCATTGTGCTTGTCTACTTTTGCAGTATAAAAACAGAGCCTTTATTTTGACACTATCCCTGAGACCTCAAGTATTAATCGTCAATAATTTTAAGTTGCATTTTAGTAGCATTGTTGCTCACACACATTCATACACATATATATATAAAAAAACAAAAAGTTGTAGAAAGTAGGTAAAGTTTCTTACTTTAAGTAAGGAGAAACTTTAGGTAGGTCCCTAACAAACGTGGAAATTTGCCCATCTAAAAGTAACATTGTGAATATCAAATGAACGTGTTAGTAATTCCATTAGAACAAACTGGACTGAAATGATTTGAATGTTTTCAAGCTTAAGGTGCTTATATTTTCGTTTTTAGGCTGTAACTATGCAGCCGTCGATGACTGCAGTGTGGCCTTTGTAAAAAGCCACCTTATTCTGTGATCTGGCCAGTTTTATTATTGGCCAAAGTTTCTCTCGAGATAGCAGAACTTCATTGATGAAATCCTGGACAAAGCAGATTCCTTGCTCCTTGCAGACTGGTGAATCCTTGGTTGATTTCCAAACTGCATCTCGATGAATTCTTCTTACGAACTGGATGATGACCTGGCGGCTGTGTCCATTCTCCCTTCTTCCGACGCGGTGCACAGAGTCTATCACGTTTCCGATGTTGTCAGCCCACTGTCGGAAGATTTTCAGCAGAAGCGCCTCGATTTTCTCCCTGATGTTTTCGCCATCTTGTTCTTTGAGACCGGATAGTCGAAGATTCCAGCGTCGTTTGTAACGTTCAACTTCTAGAACCTTTTCTTTCAGAGCAGTGTTTTCTTTTTTCAGCTCTTTGCATTCACTTTCCAGAGTTTCGACTCTTGGGCAGCATTCAGCGATTGCTTTCCCATTTACCTCGACATGCTGGAGTAGCTCGGCAAACATGTTTGACTGATCTTTCACTTGCTCCGTCAAGTCATCTACTTTGCTTTCAACTTTCCTCAGGATTTTCACTATGTCAGCAAACGTGAATTCCATACTGTTTATTTTCACCTCGGTGTTTAATGTTGTCTTCTCTGTGTTTTGTGCCAACCTCTTAGCAGGTGGTTGTTTGGTGGGAGTGCTTAATTGTCGTCTGGTCTTGCCCTGGTTGATGGCGTCCATCGGGGTGGCCTTCTCTGGAGATGCGGCGGCAGCGGCGTAGCTATGAAAGCCTTTCCGTTTGCTTTGTCTTTATTTGCACACATAGTTTTTATTTATGTACCTTTCTTCACTGGTAGGCTAGACAGTGATTCCGCAGAGTTCACAGCGATTTGTTTGTCAAAAGAGGACAGTTCTAGTCTAACGTTGGAACCAAAACGTACGGAGCTCAAAAGTTTGCTTGTGCCCTGTCTGCCTTCTTGCCCGTCTCTGAAGCTCACTCATGGTACAGGGCATCCTAAACAGGAAGTGCCAATTTTCAAATCCACAGTAAAACAGGAAATGTTCAAATGTCAAACACTCCCTGGATTGACAGACGAGATCCCATGGACTCTCGTGGGAACTCAGTGGCAAGCTCACGCTCAAACAGGAAGTGCCAATTTATCAGTCACAGTGCAACAGGAAATGTTCAAATGTCAAACACTTCCTGGCATGGGTGGAGCTAGAGCGGAGGCCGGGGTTTCACTGGACTCCCCTGAAATCTGATTGGACACAGATGATTTCTTGTTTTTCTCTGTTTTTCTTGTTGTTTAATGCTGACAAATTATACAGTATTTCTTGTCTTTTTTGATGCCTGATTCTGTTTTTTCTCTCTGTTTAAGGTGCAGCTCCATCCAGAGATGGGAGTTGTGTTCGTGTTGGTGATCCTTCTGTCCTGTGCGCCAATAGCATTTCTTGTATATTCGTCCGTGAATTGTTCTGTGAATTGTTCTGTAATTTATGTTTTGTAGCATGGCCCAAGCAGAGGGTCACCCCTTTGAGTCTGGTCTGCTTGAGGTTTCTTCCTCAGAGGGAGTTTTTCCTTACCACTGTTGCTCTGGGGGTTAGTAAGGTTAGACCTTACCTGTGTGAAACGCTTTGAGGCAACTCTGTTGTGGTTTGGCGCTATATAAATGAAAATAAATTGAAATAAATTGAAAAATGACTGACATGTCACGGCACCACGTCTGGTTGAAAGACCTCCATTTTCAAATCAGTGAGTCACACTGACTGCTAGGTTCCTCCCGTCTAGTAGTTTGTGCTGTGTACCACAAAAGGTTCTAATCCACCTTAGTAGAAGAAGAAAAATGTTTGCTCCAGATTTGAACTGAACATGTTGTTTGAACTATCGACTTGTAATCACACCAAACTTATGCTGGTGAGTAAACGATCTTATTTTATGCCAGAAATGAGGTCATTCATTCATTCATTCATTCATTCATTTCATTTCATTTATTATACAGGAAAAAGGTTAAAAGCACAATTGCACGTTACCCCAGGCCTGACTCAGTTAAAACTGTTTTACAGTAGGTTCCTGTTTTACACATAAACCTACACACAAACAATCATTTCATTCAATCATGTGGACAATAAACCTAACATGTACAGCACACATTCATAAAATCATAAATACATAAATAAAAAGATAAAGGTCCAGGCTGTTAAAAGCAGAATTTCTCCTTTAATTCAGGTTGCCTTATATACACATGTTTAAGCTAACAGACAGCAGCTGGTTCATGCTCTATTGGCTTATTAGTGCAGCAAATAACTGAAACAATCATTCAAATGGTTGATACAAGCATCAAATTCAGCACAAAACCATCTGGAGCAAAATTAATGGAGCAACTTTAACTTTTGACCCCTGTACAAACTGAAACTGACCTTTGTCACCATTCTTGCTGCTTTTACCTCATAACTCCATAACATTCAGTCACAGATACTCCAAACTATACATTTTTTTGGAATCTTTGTGATCAGGAAAATAATGTGGTGTAGTTTTCTATATGATTGGAGCATCTTCTAATTTAGACCGGGGTGGGCAACTTGTTCCAGAAAAGGCCAAGAGGGTGCAGGTTTTCTTTGCAGCCACTGATTCCACCAGGTGATTTCACTGATTAACTGATTCCATCTGCTCAAAGTGATATTTAAACTCCTGTGTAATTCTTCAGTTGACCCCTACCTGGCTGCCTCTTGAAAATTCAAGTGGCCAATGTCTATGGATTATTTGTGCTGAATTTGATGTTTGTATCACCATTTGCAGGATTCTACTCTAAATATTCTCTTATCTGCTGCACTATATATGAGATGTAAGATGCTGCTCCTCAGTGTTTCTCAGTTGCCCTCAAAAGTATTGGAACACTTGGTATTTCACACATTTTAATTTGTTTATTCCATTTCAAATACTTTTTTTTTCTAAAATTATCACCTTAACTCAAACTGAAAGCAAATCTCTACAACTTGATATAAATGAATTAAAAATATAAAATCCAGCTTCCTGATGAAGTGGTGTAGAGGAGGATTTTCTTAAAAAGAAGACCCGAAAGTTCAGCTGCAATTTGATAGAAAGTACATTTGAGATGAAAGCCTAGATTTGATGTTTTAGTGAAAGAACCTTTTGTTTTTCTTCATAATTGATGTAAATAAAGTCCAAGACATATTCAGTGACTTGGAAATGTTCATGTTTCCATCCCCTGACTTGTCTGAAGAAAACTGGCAATAAAACTGATTATTATTTACAGGTTTTATCAAGTTTTAGAGATTTGTTTTCAGTTTGAGTTTGAGGAAGATCATTTTAGAAATTTTAATTCTTTATTTTTTGTATTTCTTGTATTTAAAATGGCATAAACAAATTAAAATGTGTGAAATTCCAAGTGTTCCAATACTTTTGGAGGGCAAAGTATCCTAACCTTATGATGAGCGCAAAATGAGTGTGGTATTATAACTGTTTTGAATAAGAGTGTTTAATTTTCACTGTTGCTGCACTTTGTATCAAATCATAGTCATATCCTCTATCATATTGCTATGAAAATTCAGTAAGGTATATCTTCTATTATACATTCCAAATCTAAGGTGGAACTCGACTAGTGTTTACTAAAGTACACCTAAATATCTTCTTTTTTTTTAAAAAAGTGAGAGTAGAGCCACTTAGATGCCTGCTCTTGAGATCCAGGGATGGTAGGTTGAAAAGCTTTTTTATCCCATGGGAACTCTCCCTGCCCACCTAAGCGATTCAAGAATATGGACAGCATGTACATAAGTGACATTTACATGACAATTTATATGACAATATTGAGATACAAAAATTTGGCCATGTTGTGCAGCCCTACTGTCAACTAGCTGAAAACTTTGAAAAAAGTAAAATGCTTAAAAAGGTGGAGAGTATGGGGGCAGAGCCCCTCCAGAAGCTGAAAGGCAAAATAAGGAAAATGCTTAAAAAGGCGGGAGGGGGGAGTCTGGGGGGGCTCTGCTCCCCCCAGAAGCTAAAAGCTTTTAGTCATACTCATGCTCTCAAGAACCATTTTACTGAACAAACTCTGAAGGACCTAAAGGACATGGTTAGATGGCGAGGAGCTTTTCCAAGTATGTGAGAGGCAAATAAATAAAAATGCTTAAAAAGGTGGGGAGTCGGGGGGGGGGGGGGGGGGGCGGAGGCAACCCAGAAGCTTAAAGGTTTTTGCCATGCTAATGCTCCCCTGAAGCATTTACTCAGAATAAAGTCTGAAGAACCTAAATGACATGGTAAGATGCTGACGAGCTTCGCTCGTTCATGTCCGCGGCATATGCATATTAATAATAAAACACAAATACAACACACCCATGACAATCAGTTTAAGCAGTTCCAAAGGTTTCAATGATCCAAGATAATTGATACAAGGTTGCCACAGTGTTAGAAATGCAACAAGTTGATTTTAAAAAATTAGATCTTTCAACCATAAAGAAATGGATGGGGGACGTGGAGCTTAACAGCTGTGTCATACTAGCAATGAGGTAAAAGCAATTACATCCCCCTGCGAGTTAGTAAAGGACACAGTGGGAACTCCAGGAACTCCAAAAATAGAGGAACAAGGCCTGATAACATCAAAATACAACATGGTTGAGGTTTGGGCCAAAGGGGGAAAAAACAATTTAAATCATGGGGAGAGGATCAGAAATGTGATAAATTTAGGATAATTTGGACTTTGATAAATGCAGCCCGTGCACTACTTTAAATTAGGGGAAGTCTTGCACAAGATCGTATGAATTCTGTCAATTGCTTTATCCCAGAAACCTTCCCCAAGCTCCAAACCAAACTCTTGTTCCCAATTACAGACAGTTTTTATTGACTGGATGATTGTCCATTGAAAAAACAAGATTATTAACCATTCTTCAACAATTACAGGACCATTTCCGGCAGAGGCAGTCATTGTGCACAATCAGCAAGGTTAATGTTGTGTGGGCCGCTGAAGAAGAGGTACTGCTGGCCCACCACCACAAGATGGCGCCCTGCTTGAAGTACCATGACCTTACTGACGTCTTCAGCAAGGATCTGGCACTCACGCTGCCCCCGCACCGTCCGTATGATTGTGCCATTGATTTGATACCGGGCGCTGAGTACCCATCCAGCCGGCTGTACAACCTCTCTCGTCCGGAACGCGAATCAATGGAGACCTACATCCGGGACTCGTTAGCTGCCGGGTTGATCCGGAACTCCACCTCCCCGATGGGTGCTGGTTTCTTTTTTGTGGGCAAGAAGGACGGCGGACTCTGTCCATGCATTGATTACAGAGGGCTGAACGAGATCACGGTTCGCAACCGATACCCGTTACCTCTGTTGGATTCAGTGTTCACGCCCCTGCATGGAGCCCAAATTTTCACGAAATTGGATCTTAGGAATGCTTATCACCTGGTTCGGATCCGGGAGGGAGACGAGTGGAAGACGGCATTTAACACCCCGTTAGGTCACTTTGAGTACCTGGTCATGCCGTTCGGCCTCACCAATGCGCCCGCGACATTCCAAGCATTGGTTAATGATGTCTTGCGGGACTTCCTGCATCGGTTTGTCTTCGTATATCTAGACGATATACCCCAGCTGAACGGAACTATGACGTCGGCAATCGGGAACTTCTTGCGGTGAAGGAGGCTCTTGAGGAGTGGAGACACCTGTTGGAGGGAGCATCGGTACCATTTACGGTTTTCACGGACCATCGGAACCTGGAGTACATCCAGACTGCAAAGCGTCTGAACCCCAGGCAAGCCCGCCGGTCGCTGTTCTTCAGGAGTTTTGACTTCCGGATCACCTACCGCCCCGGGACAAAAAAACAACGATCTGACGCCCTGTCCCGGGTGCATGAAGAGGAGGTCAGGACTGAGCCGTCAGACCCCCCTGACACCATCAGGGGTCCACTGTCGTGGCCACCCTTACCTGGGACGTGGAGAAGACCGTCCGGGAGGCCCTGACACGGAGCCCGGACCCGGGGACAGGTCCGAAGGACAAGTTGTACGTCCCACCAGAGGCCAGGGCTGCGGTCCTTGACTTCTGTCACGGTTCCAAGCTCTCCTGTCATCCAGGGGTGCGAAGGACCGTGGCAGTGGTCCGGCAGCGCTTCTGGTGGGCGTCTATGGAAGCCGACGTCCGGGAGTATGTCCAGGCCTGCACCACCTGTGCCAGGGGCAAAGCCGACCACCACAAGGCCCAAGGCCTCCTCCAGCCTCTGCCCGTGCCTCGTCGCCCCTGGTCTCATATTGGCCTGGACTTTGTCACGGGCCTCCCGCCGTCCCAGGGCAACACCACCATCTTAACGATAGTGGACCGGTTCTCCAAGGCGGCCCACTTCATGGCCCTCCCGAAGCTCCCGACGGCCCAGGAGACTGCAGACCTCCTGGTCCACCACGTCGTGCGTCTGCATGGGATTCCATCAGACATTGTCTCGGATCGTGGTCCTCAGTTCTCCTCCCAGGTCTGGAGGAGATTCTGCAGGGAACTGGGGGCCACCGTCAGTCTCTCGTCTGGGTACCACCCCCAGACGAACGGGCAGGCAGAGCGGACGAACCAGAAACTGAAGCAGGCCCTCCGCTGCGTGACCTCCACGCACCCGACGGCCTGGAGTGACCATCTGGCCTGGATCGAGTACGCTCATAATAGCCAAGTCTCATCTGCCACCGGCCTCTCCCCGTTTGAGGTGTGTTTGGGGTACCAGCCCCCATTGTTTCCACTGGTGGAGGGAGAGGTCGGGGTGCCCTCGGTCCAGGCCCATCTGAGGAAGTGCCGTCGGGTGTGGCGTACCGCCCGCTCTGCCCTGCTCAGAGCTCGGACAAGGGCTAAGGCCCATGCAGACCGCCGGCGTTCCCCGGCCCCTGCATACCAGCCCGGGCAGGAGGTCTGGCTATCCACTAAGCTTCAGCTTCACTGCGGATACACCCCATGTTTGATGTGTCAAGACTCAAGCCCTGCCATACCTCACCACTGTGTGCCCCGGGACCAGCGCCGCCTCCTGCCCGGATCATTGACGGGGAGCCCGCGTGGACGGTATGCCGGCTCCTGGACGTCCGTCGAAAGGGCCGGGGGTTCCAGTATCTGGTGGACTGGGAGGGTTATGGCCCCGAAGAGCACTCCTGGGTGAAGAGGAGCTTCATCCTGGACCCGGCCCTCCTGGCCGACTTCTACACCCGTCACCCGGACAAGCCTGGTCGGGCGCCAGGAGGCGCCCGTTGAGGGGGGGGTCCTGTTGTGTGGGCCGCTGAAGAGGAGGTACTGCTGGCCCACCACCACAAGATGGCGCCCTGCTTGAAGTACGGGCTTCAAGCACGAGAGGGCGTCGGAGCGACCAGGAGTGACAGCTGTTACTCATCATCCGTACCAGCTGTCACTCATCCACTACTCATCACCACCACCATAAAGGCCGGACTGCAACTCCACCTCCCCGCCGAGAAATCAGCTACCATTCAGGTAATTCCTCTGCTACATTTAACACTGACTAATAGTCTGAACTTCTTTGCAGCCATTTTCCTGTGGGTGTTGCCTTATCTGTGGGATTGGCGTTTGGTGTGATCAGCGATGGCTTCGCTTCACACCCCAACCAGATAAGTGGTTAGACAGGAGCTGCACGAGTGTGTGATTGGAGGTGGAGGTTCTCCCTCCTAATTGTATACAGACTGTGGGATTACTGAGTGTGCGAACTCACACTCATCAGGACTGTCTCTGTTCTCTGCCAGCAGTACCGGGTCTGACTGCTGAAGACAGCGGCCACCTGGGGCGCAGGGCTTGGCGGCTCCGGTGTTCTTCAGCTCCGTTGGTGGTGGAAGCTGTGTGGGATCCGGCTCTCCTCTCGCCAGGCGTCTTCTATCGTCGAGCCTACCCACACGTCACCTGGTGTATGATTGACAGTCACCATATTGTTATTGTCTGTACGTCGTTGTGCGATTCACAACATTAAATTGTTACTTTTGGCTTATCCATTGTCCGTTCATTAACGCCCCCTGTTGTGGGTCCGTGTCACGACACTTTCACAACAGTTAACTCGGAATGATATTATGACGGGGAGAGGGGAGGACTAACGACAAAAAAAAAAAAAAAAAAAAATGGTATAGATAGTGTGCAGTGACATCACATGCAGCACACGGTTTTATGTACGCAGCCACAGTGGATGGCAAGCTCAGCTAATATAGCTGAAGCGCTCATTATTGAACATCAGAAGAGGTATTTAGAGAAAATTCAGAGAATCAACATGGATCCCTACAGTATTTCCCTCAAGACGTTCACCTGTTTTATCGATTTTGAGCAGAAGCCACACATGCAATATCCAGACATTTTCAACTACTTTATCAACACTCCATCACCCTACACAGGAGAAGCCCTGAAGGCATACAGAAGTTTGGATGCCTATAGCTTCTTCATGGCTGGATGGGTGCAGAATGTGGTCATCAGTCGGGTTACTGATGACATCTCGGTAATAAAACCACAAGTAGTAAAACTTGCCGAAACCGTTATTGTATAAACAGTATACTCGGACTCACTGGCCAAAAGTCCCAGTGTTTTTGTATGGTTTTTCCATGTAATAAACACCATATACGAGGTCTGTTAGAAAAGTTTCCGACCTTTTTATTTTTTGCAAAAACCTGATGGATTTGAATCACATGTGCTTGCATGAGCCAACCTTGAACCTTCGTGCGCATGCGTGAGTTTTTTCACGCCTGTCGGTTGCGTCATTTGCTTGTAAGCAGCCTTTGTGTGAGGATGGGTGGAGTCTCTTGTCGTTTTTTCTTTGCAAGGAAATGGCAGAACGACTGGAGCAGCGCGACTGCATCAAATTTCGACACAAACTGGGTGACAGCCAGGTCGAAACCATTCGGATTATTCAGACGGCTTTCGGTGACGATCCTCTGGGCATCACACAGATTAAGGAGCGGTACAACCGGTTTAAAGACATCCACACAACGGTGGAGGGCGCACCGCGCTCCGATCGGCATCAACACGCTGAAACGACCGGATCATTTCCAAAGTGAACGCTGTGGTGATGTGGGACCGTCGTGTGATTATCCGAGAAATTGCGGAAGAGGTGGACATCAGCACTTTTTCGGCACATTCCACTGTGAAAGAAGATTTTGCCATGAAAAGAGTGGCGGCGAGATTCATCGGCACAAAGCCGATGGCGCAGCAAAAGCAGCTCCATGTTGAAGCCTCACAGGACATGTAACATCAATCAATCAATCAACTTTTTTCTTATATAGCGCCAAATCACAACAAACAGTTGCCCCAAGGCGCTTTATATTGTAAGGCAAGGCCATACAATAATTATGAAAAACCCCAACGGTCAAAACGACCCCCTATGAGCAAGCACTTGGCCACAGTGGGAAGGAAAAACTCCCTTTTAACAGGAAGAAACCTCCAGCAGAACCAGGCTCAGGGAGGGGCAGTCTTCTGCTGAGACTGGTTGGGGCTGAGGGAAAGAACCAGGAAAAAGACATGCCGAGAAGGGGGGCAGAGATCGATCACTAATGATTAAATGCAGAGTGATGCATACGGAGCAAAAAGAGAAAGAAACAGTGCATCATGGGAACATGCCCAGCTCTTGCACCATTCGGAAGATTCAGACGGCTTTCGGTGGCTTTTCAGTCGTGTGACTATCCGAGAAATTGTGGCTGAGGTGGACATGCCACAACATGTCCTGTGAGACTTCAACACGGAGGCCCTGTTGCTGCGCCATCAGCTTTGTGCCGATGAATTTCGCCGCCACTCTTTACATGGCAAAATCTTATTTCACAGTGGAATGTGCTGAAAAAGTGCTGATGTCCACCTCTTCCGCAAACACGACGGTCCCGCATCACCACAGCGTTCACTTTGGAAATGATCCAGTCGTTTCTGACTGTTGATGCCGATCAGAGCATGGCGCGCCATCCACCGTTGTGCGGACGTCTTTAAACCGGTTGTACCGCTCCTTAATCTGTGTGATGCCCAGAGGATCGTCACTGAAAGCCGTCTGAATAATCCAAATGGTTTCCACCTGGCTGTCGTCCAGTTTGTGTCGAAATTTGATGAAGTCGCACTGCTCCAGTTGTTCCGCCATTTCCTTGCAAAGAAAAAACGACGAGAGACTACACCCATCCTCACACAAAGGTTGCTTATAAGCAAATGACACAACCAACAGGCGTGAAAAAATCACGCATGCGCACGAAGGTTCAAGGTTGGCTCATGCAAGCACACGTGATTCAAATCCATCAGGTTTTTGAAAAAGATAAAAAGGTTGGATACTTCTGTAACAGACCTCGTCTAACAGATTCTGTATATTGGATTTCACCGGTATACAAATATTTAGAGGTTGTCTGCTTCAAAAATAAAATGTGCTATTTATTATGAATTTTGGCATGTTTAATTCAAATATGACAATAACAATGGCTAATTGGCTACTGTTTCCAAGGATTACAAGGTTTTACATTTTGTGTCTACATAATTATATTGTGTTAACAGTAGAGTTTTCTTGAAAAATCATAAACATAGGTCTTTTTTATGTTTCTCTGATTGTTTGTATAATATTTCACCTGTCCTCTGTTTTTGTAACACTTTAAAAATCAGCAAAAGGGTTATATATTAATCCTTAGTAGCACAGTAGTATCATTTCTTAAAACTACAGCCAGTCACCAATTTCAAACATTTTCCATTTTCCACATTCTCCATAGCCCAAAATTAATAAAGTTTGACTATCTTTATTTCAGAAGCATTTTAGCTGTAGACCAGTGTTTTTGCTTACATCGGACAAAACGATCTGTTCGATTGCAATTTATTTCCGTTAAAATCCCCTCCACATACCGGACAGAGCAGTGTGGACGTGCACAGTAACAGGGTTACAAAATTAAAGTTCAGCACTGACACTCACCGATTTCGGGGAAAGTGGGTACTTTATTTCTGTGATTAAAAGCCCGGACGTTTATTTTTTCAAACCGTGCTCACACACTGGACTGATGCACACAGCTAAATCGGACACCGCAAAAGGCTGTGATTTACTTTTACAGTTTCACTCCTTTCTCTCCCGTCATATTTTAATAGTTTTTGCAGTGTGCACACTGATTATATTTCAGTCATGAATCAAATACGTTTGGCAGAAAAGTCTGCAAATATGATCAACTTCACAACACGGAGTCAAAACACTACAAAGTTGATCAAATGATCAATGTTCATGGAGGAATTTGTACACCTTATCTTTGTTTTGGAGGTCGATTGATTGTAGAAAGAAGAGTTTGTTGAGGAACAAATTAATCCAGAAAAGCATACTCTAGAAAAATTGCAAAAGATGCCATGGAGATCTTTAAAACTGTCACTTTTCACACACTCCTCATCAGTGGGAAAATTATATAAAAAAATGTACTCCGGAGCTCTTCTTTTGGTGGTTCATGCAATCCGAAGCACAGCAATGAAACACCATGTTGGTATAATTTGTGTAGACAGCTGAAAATCAAGCGACAGAGCACATTTGTCGTTCATGCAATGCGGAAGATGCCGTCCAGTGTAGCCACGTGACCACGTCATGTGATCGTCACCTGCACACCATTTATTTTTTATGCGAAGGCACTGAACACAAAACAAAGTGGCTCATCTCAGTCTGACCAACAAAAAGGCAGAAAACGCTATGGCCACGAACAGTCCCCTTTACCTGTAACAGTGCAGATAGCGGTTATTGAAATGAATAGAAGAAAAACACCTGTCTTTGCACAGGTCCTGCACAAACTTGTCAGCATCCAAAGTAGATTGCAGCCACTTCCCCCGTTGGCAAAGTAATACGTAGTTTGGCTGGGAACAGGATTGCAGGCCTGAGTCCCCGCTTGTAGACTTCCAACATGGTGCTCTGGAATGTGTCTTATCACTTCGAGGCTGTAATCTTCATAGAACCAAATCTTATGTCCATTGTAGGTCAGGTCACCCCACTTACCGGCCTCACAAATCACCAGGGGCCTCATGTACAAAGTGTGCGTACGCACAAAAACATGGCGTACATCCTTCACCACGCTAACGTTCAGATGTATCAAATGTGAAATGACCATGGAAATGTACAGTGCAACATGAAAAAAATTCTCCTTGGCGTACCCACGTTTCTACAGCTATTGTTCCACTGCAGGCATGTAGAGGTGATGCTGGGAACCGTTAATAGTGTGAAAACATGAAGTCATCAGAGTGATGTTCACACCAGAGACACACTTATGAACAATTAACACACCCACATGTTTGCAATTATACTCAACAAAAATATAAACGCAACACTTTTGGTTTTGCTCCCATTTCGTATGAGATAACAGTTTGATGACAGTTTGTGCAGAAATTCTTTGGTTATGCAAACCGATTGTTTCAGCAGCTGTCCGAGTGGCTGGTCTCAGACGATCTTGGAGGTGAACATGCTGGATGTGGAGGTCCTGGGCTGGTCTGGTTACACGTGGTCTGCGGTTGTGAGGCTGGTTGGATGTACTGCCAAATTCTCTGAAACGCCTTTGGAGACGGCTTATGGTAGAGAAATGAACATTCAATACACGATCAACAGCTCTGGTTGACATTCCTGCTGTCAGCATGCCAATTGCACGCTCCCTCAAATCTTGCGACATCTGTGGCATTGTGCTGTGTGATAAAACTGCACCTTTCAGAGTGGCCTTTTATTGTGGGCAGTCTAAGGCACACCTGTGCGCTAATCATGGTGTCTAATCAGCATCTTGATATGGCACACCTGTGAGGTGGGATGGATTATCTCAGCAAAGGAGAAGTGCTCACTATCACAGATTTAGACTGGTTTGTGAACAATATTTGAGGGAAATGGTGATATTGTGTATGTGGAAAAAGTTTTAGATCTTTGAGTTCATCTCATACAAAATGGGAGCAAAACCAAAAGTGTTGCGTTTATATTTTTGTTGAGTGTATATGGGTGGATATAAATGCATGCACAAAGTGATGAGGAAAATGGTATTAAAAATGGCTGCATTAGCGTTGGTAGAGGACCTTGCAGATGGTGCAGTCTGACATGAGTGTGTATTCAGGGAACGTTAGGATTTACTTGCAAATGATGATCATTACTCAAAGGTGATTTCGATTACCAAGGCCAGTGTTACAAGAGTTGCATGCAGCCACAGAACTGAGGCTGGCCCAGAGCGCAATATGGCGAAGAGCCAGGGGTTGTCTGTGCCCACACAGGTGCTGACCACGCTAAGCTTCCTGACAACAGGGGCATTCCAAGTGTGCATGTGCTCAATTCCACATTGATTGGGACGCACAAATGGAACATGATTGGATCCCTGCGTATACATACTTTGCTACATCAGAATTTTTTTGTGCTTACACCAGTTTCTGGGTTTTGCCATACGCCATGTTTCAGTAGGAAATCCATACAAATCTTATGGCCCCTTCACACATAACACAACACTGGACAAAAGAAGCAGAAACTGGGGGGGAGACACCAAAAAAAAAACACACCACAATTTCTTATATTTAATCCCTCTTATTGAGCGTACTATACAAGTATGATCCTTCTGTTCCTCTGTATATGTGCGCTGAAGGACAGTGCATGATGTAGACCAGAGCTGACGTGGGTGACGTGAGATTGCCAGATGTACACATGATCAGATGGTCCTTTTCACCTGGCACAGCCTGCCAATGTGCGCTGTGCGGCCCCTCCAGCCAGTTGCAAAGGCGATCTGTGTTTTTATGTATTTACAAATGAGGACAACAGGCACAAGCATGCGCCTCACAGTGACATCCAGGTCCAGAGATGTCAAAAGCAGCAGCTCGCGCGGACACATCCACCTGTTCGTTCAGCCCAGAGAACAAAGTGTCACTTTCTTTTTCTTTGCTCTGTGATTATTTATTTTAGTTATTTGTTATGTAATTGTGTATGTAGTTATTGGTGTATTTATTTATATACATTGTACTTGTCGTTGCTGTGCACTCTGTGTTTTGAATTTAACACGTGTGCACTGAGCCGTCATTTCCAGCTGTTGGTGAGTGGCGATCAGCTGAAAGGTGCCTTGCAGTGCCGTGTGCACTCAGACGTGGCAGGACGGTCCCCATGTGATCTTGTCTGTCTAAAATTATCAGCATGTCACGCAAGTCCCTGCACACCACGTGTTGCGGGGGAGCAGGGGAGCGGGTGTGATACACACACACACCACATGTGTTGAGGGGGGAGCCGACACACTGGCATGCCACATGTGTTGGGGGTGGAATTCGGCACAGTCACATGTGTGTTTCTTGGTAACGCACACTCTTGTTGCACTTAGACAATTTTCACAGACAGCTTGAATGTGGTCAGCTGCTGTCTACTATCGTGCCAGAAGCACGAATAGCCCCGCCTTTTCGAAGTGTCCAGTGAGCAATGTTTGATGTTCGTGTGTGGAGCCTTGAATTTGGCCAACACCTGCCGAGAGAGGGGTCGAATGGGCACTCGCTGTCTTTTGGACGCTGATGTGCGCAAATGGTTGTGACGACAGCTGTACGACGAGTTTGAGGTGGCTCTGATTTGTCACGAGTGGAATGCAATTCCTCCTTCGTGCGCTAGTCGGCTTCAATCATGTTATGTGTGAAGAGGCCTTTATACATGAGGCCCCATGTCTTTCATTTGATAATGAGGAAAGCGCAGGATAACTGGACAGGGTTTTCCTCCAGGAGCTAGTTTGGGTACTCAGCTCCAGTGTGCCCTTTCCAATTCCAGCAGCGAATTGGACAGGGGACACCGTGATGCTCACTGCAGTGATTGCTGCAGAGAGAACCTCCCTTCCAAAAACAGTGACAAGGACTTGGGAGAAAAAAACAGAAGGGTATGCTTCAGGTAAACCTACAATCTGAACATTCTGGCATTTGTTGTGTCCCTCCAGGTCTGCCATCTTGGATTGTAACCACTTGTTGTCTTCGCGGAGTGCAGAGCATTCGGCCTTGAGCTGGTCCAAATGCTGAAAAGGTGATGGGGAGGTGATGGTCTAGTGGTTAAGGCGTTGGACTTGAGACCAGAAGATCCGCGGTTCAAGTCCCAGCCTGACTGGAAAATCAGTAAGGCCCCTTGGGTGAGGTCTTTAATCCCCTATTGCTCCCGGTGTGTAGTGAGCGCCTTGTATGTATGGCAGCACCCTCACATCGGGGTGAATGTGAGACATTATTTGTAAAGCGCTTTGAGCGTCTGATGCAGATGGAAAAGCGTGATATAAATGCAGTCCATTTACCATTTTACCATTTAAACCGTGGTCATGCACTGCAGATTGGACACTGTCCAGTTTGGAGGGCAAACTTTCTAAAGAAGGCTTAAAGTCTGCAGACAGCACAGCTCTGTGGTCTTCCAGCAGAAGGCTAATCTCAGCCATAGTTACAGGTGCAGCAAAAGGCGAACTTTCTCTGTCTCGTTCGGACTTACTTTCACAACCCCAATTCCAATTAAGTTGGGATGATGTGTAAAATGTAAATAAAAACAGAATACAATGATTTGCAAATCCTCTTCAACCAATATTCTATTGAATACACCACAAAGACAAGATATTTTTGAAATGGATGCCTGCAACACATTTCAAAAAAGCTGGGACAGTGGTATGTTTACCACTGTGTTACATCACCTTTCCTTCTAACAACACTCAATAAGCATTTGGGAACCGAGGACACTAACTGTTGAAGCTTTGCAGGTGGAAATCTTTCCGATTCTTGCTTGATGTACGACTTCAGTTGTTCAACAGTCCGGGGTCTCCGTTGTTATATTTTGCGCTTCATAATGCGCCACACATTTTCAATGGGCGACAGGTCTGGACTGCAGACAGGTCAGTCTAGTACCCGCACTCTTTTACTATGAAGCCACGCTGTTGTAACACGTGCAGAATGTGGCTTGACATTGTCTTGCTGAAATAAGCAGGGACGTCCCTGAAAAAGATGTTGCTTGGATGGCAGCATGTGTTGCTCCAAAACCTGGATGTACCTTTCAGCCTTGATGGTGCCATCACAGATGTGTAAGTTGCCCATGCCACAGGCACTAACACACCCCCATACCATCACAGACGCTGGCTTTTGAACTTTGAGCTGGTAACAATCTGGATGGTCTTTTCCCTCTTTTGTCCGGAGGACACGACATCCATGATTTCCAAAAACAATTTGAAAAGTGGAGTCATCAGACCACAGCACACTTTTCCACTTTGCATCTGTCCATTTCAAATGGTCCAGAGAAGGCGGCAGTTTTTCTGGATGTTATTGATGTATGGCTTTCACTTTAATGGCAGAGTTTTAACTTACACTTGAACTTACACAATGTATGAGTTTTTTTAATCATTTATTTGTATGCTACTGCTGCAAATAAGTATTTGATCCCCTACCAACCAGCAAGAATTCTGGCTCACACAGACCTGTTAATTTTTCTTTAAGAAGCCCTCTTATTCTGCACTCTTTACCTGTATTAATTGCACCTGTTTGAACTTGTTACCTGTATAAAAGACACCTGTCTACACAATCAATCACACTCCACCTGTCCACCATAGCCAAAACCAAAGAGCTGTCTAAGGACACCAGGGACAAAACTGTAGACCTGCACAAGACTGGGGTGGACTACAGCACAACGGGCAAGCAGCTTGGTACAAGACAACAATTGTTATGATTATTTATTAGAAAGTGGAAGAAACACAAAATGACTGTCAATCTCCCTCGGTCTGGGATTCCATGCAAGATTTCACTTTGAGGGGTAAGGATGATTCTGAGAAAGCTCAGAACTACACAGGACGACCTGGTCAATGACCTGAAGAGAGCTGGGACCACAGTCACAAAGATTATAGGGATGTGAATCATTCAACAACTCACGATTCAATTCGATTCTGATTCTTGGGGTGACGAGTCGATTCAGAATCGATTTTCGATTCAAAGAGCTCTGAGAAATAGTTATATTACTTAAAAAATGTTTATGTTTAAGAAAATGCAGCTTTACAAGGTTAATCAAGTGGTTCTAGATGTAAATTTACTTATCTGCTTTGCTCGTTCAGAGTTGGCTGGCAGTTTAGCGAAGCGCTGGTCAGTAGTCGGCAGATACCGCTGCTCCGCTACTTTTAGCTCCGGGTCATAGCGTAGCATGTGGGCTTGCGGAGTTGAAGTGTTTCCGAAGTACTTGACTTTCATTTTGCAGATTTTGCACACTGCATAAATCATATCAAGCTCCTTCTTACGCAGCAAATAATAAAATCCAAAATGCGCCCAAACATTTGCCTTCAGCAAAGACGGTGCTGGCTGAATTAGCTCTTCGTCCACCATGCTAAGCTACAGCCACTGAACTCTGCAGCTCACGAGTGTTTGAAGCACGCTGGACCACCCCCCTCGCGGGGACGCTGTAGTACGGAAGCCATTGCCTGACAAACAGTACATGCAGCGAGTAAGCAAGTAAATGTTTAAAAAAATGCTTTTTAAAAATCGATTCTTGGACATTTTGGATCGATTCAGAATCGTAATAAATAAGAATTGCGATTCGGACATGAATCGATTTTTTCCGACACCCCTAAAAGATTACATCAGTAACACATGATGCCGTCATGGTTTAAAATCCTGCAGGGTAGCAAGGTTCCCCTGCTCAAGCCAGCACATGTCCAGGTCCGTTTGAAGTTCACTAGTGACCATCTGGATGATCCAGAGGAGGCATGGGAGAAGGTCATGTGGTCAGATGAGACCAGAATAGAGCTTTTTGGAATCAACTCCACTTACAATGTTTAGAGGATGAGAGCAACCCCAAGAAAACCATCCCAACCGTGAAGTATGGGGGTGGAAACATCATACTCTGGGGGTGCTCTTCTGCAAAGGGGACAGGACGACTACACCGTATTGAAGGGAGGATGGATGGGGTCGTGTATTGTGAGATTTTGGCAAACAACCTCCTTCCCTCAATAAGAGTATTGAAGATGGGTCATGGCTGGGTCTTCCCGCATGACAATGACCCAAAACACACAGCCAGGGCAACTAAGGAGGGGCTCCGTAAGAAGCATTTCAAGGTCCTGGAGTGGCCTGGCCAGTCTCCAGACCTGAACTCAATAGAAAATCTTTGGAGGGAGCTGAAACTCCAAACCTGAAAGATTTGGAGAAGATCTGTGTGGAGGAGTGGACCAAAATCCCTGCTGCAGTGTGTGCAAACCTGGTGAAAAACTACAGGAAACGTCTGACCTCTGTAATTGCAAACAAAGGCTACTGTACCAAATATTAACATTGATTTTCACAGGTGTTCAAATACTTATTTGCAGCAGTAACATACAAATAAATTATTTAAAAAAAATCATACATCGTGATTTCCGGATTTTTTTTTTTTTTTTTAGATTATGTCTCTCACAGTGGACATGCACCTAAGATGAAAATTTCAGACCCCTCCATGATTTCTAAGTGGGAGAACTTGAAAAATCGCAGGGTGTTAAAATCCTCACTGTATAAGCTGTAGCATTATCTGCCTGACATCTAGTGGACAAACTTCGAAAATGCAACCAAAGATGTATTTAGGATACGATTTATGAAAGAATGTTGGAACAAAACGTACATGCATGTCTGCAGTCTCTGGTCACTTGCTGCGCAACAACGAGACAAAGTTTGGAATTCATAACAGCCACCAACATGGAAGCGCATCAAGTTACACACAGTTAACCGGAACATATTGTGAATTTATTTGTCACCTCCAAAATAAAAGTTTTAAAACTTTTTTTTTTTTAACTGGACGTAATAGAATCAGGTCAAAAGGTTTTCCTCTGGCAGCTAAATGCAATTTGTATATGAATGAATATTCATGTTAGTGAAGTTAAAATTGTTTATTTTGAAGCCGATCACGCTGCACCAGAAAAATACTTTTAGTTCAGTGGTTAAGGAGCTGGGTTGCCTATATGTAGACCTGGGTTCGACTCCTGGCCACACTACCTGTCTGTGTTCTTGGACAAGCCACTTCCCCCAGTCTAACCAGCCATACAGTCCATCCAAAAAGTATTCACAGCGCTTCACTTTTTCCACATTTTGTTATGTTACAGCCTTATTCCAAAGTGGAATAAATTAATTTTTTCCCCCCTCAAAATTCTACTCACAACACCCCGTAATGACAACATGAGGAAGTTTTTTTTTAATTTTTGCAAATTTATTACAAAGAAAAAAATAAGAAATCACGTGTACAGAAGTATTCGCACTCTTTGCTCAGTACTTTGTTGATGCATCTTTGTCAGCAATTACAGCCTGAAGTCTTTCTGAATATGACACCACAAGCTTGGCACACGTATCTTTGTGCAGTTTTGCCCATTCCTCTTTGTAGCACCTCTCAAGCTCCATCAGGTTGGATGCGGAGCGTCGGTGCACAGCCATTTTCAGATCTCTCCAGAGATGTTGAATCAGATTCAGGTCTGAGCTCTGG
The DNA here is from genome assembly GCF_902500255.1 of Thalassophryne amazonica. Taxonomy (NCBI): domain Eukaryota; kingdom Metazoa; phylum Chordata; class Actinopteri; order Batrachoidiformes; family Batrachoididae; genus Thalassophryne; species Thalassophryne amazonica. The sequence continues at coordinate 42,957,385 of NC_047106.1, forward strand.
CTGGACGACTCAAGGACATTCAGAGTTGTCCTGAAGCCACTCCTTTGATATCTTGGCTGTGTGTTTAGGGTCATTGTCCTGCTGAAAGATGAACCGTCGCCCCAGTCTGAGGTCAATAGCGCTCAGGAGCAGGTTTTCGTCCAGGATGTCCTGTACTTTTCTGCATTCATCTTTCCTTCAATCCTGACTAGTCTCCCAGTTCCTGCCGCTGAAAAGCAGCCACACAGCATGATGCTGCCACCACCATGCTTCACCATAGAGATGGTGCCTGGTTTCCTCCAAACATGATGTTTGGCATTGACACCAAAGAGTTCAGTCTTTGTCTCATTAGACCAGAGAATTTTGTTTCTCATGGTCTGATAGTCCTTCAGGTGTCTTTTGGCAAACTCCAGGTGGGCTGCCATGTGCCTTTCACTAAGGAGTGGCTTCCGTATGGCCACTCTACCATACAGGCCTGATTGTTGGATTGCTGCAGAGAAGGTTGTCCTTCTGGAAGGTTCTCCTCTCTCCACCGAGGAACGATGGAGCTCGGACAGAGCATCAGGTTCTTGGTCATCTCCCTGACTAGGGCCCTTCTCCCCTGATCACTCAGTTTAGATGGGCGGCCAGCTCTAGGAAGAGTACTGGTGGATTCGAACTTCTTCCATTTATGGTGATGAAACCACCCAGTCAGACAACCAGTTTGTCCCAAATGCTTGAAAGCTCTGTTGTCCAAAATGTCATTGACGATGCAAGTGTTAGTCCCCATATAATTTACCAACCTAATGCTTCATGAGACACAACATCATTCAAGTGGTACCCAAGGATCCTCAGAAGAGACCTAGTACCAAAAACGTCCAGTTGTGGCCTTGGTCACTGGTTAGTGTCCAAGTCTCACAACCATACATTAAGATGGGACGTGCCAGGACCCTAAGACTTGGACCTTTATTGTCTTGCAAAGGTATCAGCATCGCCAAACACCTCTGTCCAGCGACTTCAAATTCATTAGCTTTTCCCAGGTATCTCTCCATCTCAAATGCTGAGAACCCAATTTTCAATTTATTTTCATTTATATAGCACCAAATCACAACAGAGTTACCTCAAAGCGCTTCACACAGGTAAGGTCTAACCTTACCAACCCCCAGAGCAACAGTGGTAAGGAAAAACTCCCTCTGAGGAAGAAACCTCAAGCAGACCAGACTCAAAGGGGTGACCCTCTGCTTGGGCCATGCTACAAAACATAAATTACAGAACAATTCACAGACAAATATACAAGAAATGCAGGCTGGGTTAGGCTTTTATTTCTCTAGGTACTCGGGAATCATGCCTGGGGAGTGAAGACAGTAAGGGCTTTGGCAATGTCATATTTGACCACAATGACCTTGACTCAAATAAACTCTGGATGACATTGCTAGGGTGATTCTAGAATCCACCTAAATGTGTGCCTCATTTGGTCCAAATCATGTTTCAAATCAAATTCCTTGAACATTGTCAAAATGAATTCTTTAATGGTAGGTCCAGATTCAAACCTTCATGGACATTCCATGTTAGGTAGAAATCAGGGCAAGGACTTGGGAGGAGTAAACAACAAACAGACATGCAGACATGACCTTGACATGTGCCAAAATGACCTTTGGCAAATTTGGCCTTTATGGCCAATTCTGGAACCCGCTTCCTTTGGTGTAGCAAGTTTGGCACAAATTAGGGTGAAATAGATAAATTTTTACCTTTGACCCATTAACCTTCACCTCAGTGATTGACCTTTGGTGACTTTATCTCGCCTGGGCAATGCCAGAAATCACCAAACAATTGTGTGCCAAATTTGGTGAACAACAGAGCACAAAAAACAAACAAAAAACCCTGAAGTGGCCATTGATCCAGTCCTGTATGTTGCCACTGTGTACGGCATCCAATAAGAATCCATGATTATCTTGAGATGAAGAGGAACATCATGGCATCAGAGCTGTACATGAGGTAATTGAAGAACTTCAACATCAAAATTCAGGGTTAGGAATAGAGTTAATATTGTGGTTAGGGTTGAGGTTAGGGTTCGCGTTGTGCATGAAAGCAGTATTGGGTAGTTTAGATAACATTCAGTGCTGTACTAATAGCAATTTGCAGTTTGCAAAAATGTACCTTGTCACTAGTAACCCCTAACAAATGACCTGTGACGACCTTGACCTTTGCTGAAGCTAACTCTCTAAGAGCAATTCTGGGGTTCACCTTCATCCCCATACCAAGTTTGGAAGACATGCAACAAAAGATCTTGGATGAGTAAGGCAACAGACAGGAAAACGTTGCTCAAATTATGGCATGTTTATTTCATTTTCGGATAATATTAAATAATATTTTACACCGGATACAAAAATGTAGAATTTTCGCTAACTTGACTCTGTTCGCTGCGATTTCTTTTTTCCTGACGTCACGTCCGGTGAGTTGGGTCTTTTTTTGTTTTCCCGTATCCGCCATTTCAGTTTTTTGAAGTTAGTTGTCATCATTCGCTGGCTGTCGGTGGAATTTTGTCGTCAAAGCCTCGCGGTCCGATAAACAGAGCCGAATTGTGCTCACGAACCGGGACAGAGTAGTTTTTATTAGGCGGTTCCGGCGGCGTGTCGGTGATTTGGCGGCCAGACGAGCAGCTGCGGATGTCGCCTATTTACCGAACGTGCTCTAGGCGCTAAAGTTTTTTTGTATGAGTTGAAGGCTTCGCGGAGGTTAACGGGAAGGCCCGCTGAAGCCTCGGCTTCCGAGTGACTATCATGGCCGGACAATTTGACTCAGACGACCGCGGCAGCTGGTACTGGGGTCGGCTGAGCCGAGTGGAGGCTGTGTCGCTGCTGCAGGGGCAGAGACACGGCGTGTTTCTGGTCCGGGACTCCATCACCAGCCCCGGAGACTACGTGTTGTCCGTGTCTGAGAACTCCAAAGTCTCACATTATATCATCAACAGCATCAGCAACAACCGACAGTCCGGACCAGGTAAGAAGCTTTTTCGGCGGTTCTGTCCTGGATCAGTCTTCCATGACTTGCGCCAATGTAGATGCGCATTTTTTTTTTCCCCCTCGTGTGGAGAATAATTCAGACCAGATCAGTCTCAGATCTTTTAAGAATATATATACGTACACTACATTACACAAGACACTTTTTCGGCTTGTATAGCAAACGTGAGGGTGGGTTAACCCCAGCCGCTTTATGTCAGCAATAACTCAAAAACAATAAATGCTGTCGTTTTATAACTTGCCATATTCAAAGAGAACATAATGATGATGAGCTGATTAGTTTGTGGTGAACTTTGATGCACCAGATCAAGCGAAAAAGTCAGTTTGTTTTGCCTCCATGGTGGTTTATCATTACCCATAATGCAATTTGGCACTACACGACAGAGCATGCACGTGTAATCTTTGGAAGATTTTGTTTGTGTTTCTGTCCCCTGATATATGTGGATTCACATTTCTTCAACAGTAATATTATGAGATCTTTCAGGACTACCGCTACGCTAAGATCGCCAAAGCTTAAGTGGCTGCCAGCAAGACGAACTATAACTTTAGTTCACTATGCTTTTGCTTAAACACACAAGCAAAGAACAAACAACACATTTTGCATCCAGGTATTCTGCACATTTTGCAAACCTGAACTATTCCCAAGTGGGATCTATACTTATCAGTCTTGCGCGATAGTACTGTTATATTATTAACAGACAGACAGAAATCACCATGACATAATCCATCTTCGGGTGTTCAGCCAGCAGGAGATAAAAACTTGCAGCTGCGCAAGACTCCTGGAATTGTCTGTTAATAATATAAAATTCTGTTTATATGTAGCACTTCTGATTGGTCAGTATACTTGTTTTCAATCCATATGTTGTGCTGAAATTACTTTTGAAGAGACTCTTAAACATTTTCTGTGGTTGCAAAGTATAGTAAGGTATAACATACTTTAAATAACAGGCTAAGAACTCTGTTCCAAGCCCAAAAGGACTTCCAGAAATGGTGATCAGATTTGGAAGGTCGTCTGCTGAATATTTAGTGTATGAGGGAAAATTACAACTGACTGGTGGCATTTCTGCATGTAGTAGAATATGACTTTCATCCAGTCATCCATAGTCTACAATTGCTCTTCCTTAGCCCATTGTAACCTTGTTTTTTTCTGTTTAGGTGTTAATGATGGCTTCCGTTTAGCTTTTCTGTATGTAAATCCCATTTCCTTTAGGCGGTTTCTTACAGTTCGGTCACAGATGTTGACTCCAGTTTCCTCCCATTCGTTCCTCATTTGTTTTGTTGTGCATTTTTGATTTTTGAGACATATTGCTTTAAGTTTTCTGTCTTGAAGCTTTGATGTCTTCCTTGGTCTACCAGTATGTTTGCCTTTAACAACCTTCCCATGTTGTTTGTATTTGGTCCAGAGTTTAGACACAGCTGACTGTGAACAACCAACATCTTTTGCAACATTGCATGATGATTTACTCTCTTTTAAGAGTTTGATAATCCTCTCCTTTGTTTCAATTGACATCTCTCATGTTGGAGCCATGATTCATGTTAGTCCACTTGGTGCAACAGCTCTCCAAGGTGTGATCACTCCTTTTTAGATGCAGACTAACGAGCAGATCTGATTCGATGCAGGTGTTAGTTTTGGGGATGAAAATTTACAGGGTGATTCTATAATTTATTCCTCAGAATTGAGTGAGTCCATATTTTTTTCCCTCTGCTTGGTCTAAAAACGTAACCGTTACTGACTGCCACAATTATTTTTTTGATTTCTTATAGTGTTTCTTAAAGCCAGAAAGTTGCCATTTGAAATGACTTTAGTTTTGTGTCATGTCTGTGATCTGCTTTTTTTCTACAAAATTAAACAACTGAATGAACATCCTCCGAGGCCGGTGATTCCATAATTTTTGCCAAGGTGTGTGTGTGTGTATGTATATATGTATGTATGTATATATGTATGTATGTGTATGTATGTATGTATGTGTATGTATGTATATGTATGTATGTATATGTATGTATGTATATGTATGTATGTATATGTATGT